>NC_086320.1:269392228-269664728 GCF_036172605.1 Pelobates fuscus | reverse complement strand
CCCATACCTGATAACATAATATATTTATATATAATATAAAATAAATAAATCTAAATACGTAAAAAAATTAAGGGGGCGGAGCCTGAACGCTGAACAGATCAGACGTGTCTCGTCTGAGCTCTAGGGTCTGGGCCAGAAAATCGGAGCCAACTCCGTGCCGACAGCAGCCACCATATTGGCAACCAAACTACCCACAAGATGTGGGCGCACATGATGATACCGCTTATGACCCAGTACGGCACTGGAGTAACCCGACCAAGGCCTGAGGCCTACCCAAGCTTGAGCCAGGAAGAGACAGCCGCTCCCCCGGTTCTCCGAACAGCGTCCCGCTGCCCCCCCCCCTTTGGACCGGTCATCCCCGTCCCCAAGGGCAATCAACACCGACACCTTCCCGGCCCGAGCACCAACTAAGCCGAGAAACATGGCCCAGACGGCACACTCTAAAATGGCATCTCACAGCCACACGTGCAGACAGAGAGCAAACCATCACAGAATGCCAGTACCCAAACGGAAGAGCCGACCTGCACACCTCACATGCCCCCGAGACAAGTCAGGTACCTACCCCAAGCAGCCACAAGCACCGGCAAAAAAAAAAAAAGCGGAGAGACAAAGGGCGGGAAACGAGGGGATCCCCCCCACCCCCGGCACTCCTATTGCGCAAGGCACACCATCAGGGGAATTATCCCCGGAACACCGACCACAAGCGCGAGGGATCGGACGCCACAGAGGGAGACTCCCCACCAGGACCTCCAACAGCCCCCGCATAGTGAAGAATGCAGCCCTCATTGGGAGTACCAGAATCCATGGTCCGCGGATCCAGATTCCTAGGACAGCCCAGGGCACGGAGAAGAGCTTACCTGAACGCTACCACCAGATCTCCTGCAGCCACCTGCGCTCACTACCAAGCCTAGGCATCGGCTAACTCTGGACTTTATGCCTTGCACCTGAAACGCTGATCCCCGCAACACAGACACCACAGACGGTACTCACAGACCCACTCACGCTCTGACATACACGACTACCATGTAGTACCACCCGGATCCAGACTAACCCAAAAGCACATACCTGACAGATAATCCCACAACTAACAACTCAGATCTCAGACCTGTCGACGGCGCCAGTGGCAGACCAAGCTAGAGCTCAACTGTATAACCCAAACGACACATTAGCGACCTACCATTCCAGCGACTGTGTCAGGGTACCTGAGGTCTCTACCTCCGAGAGAGGTAGAGACTTAGTCGTTCATCCATCCGGACGGCCTGATTTCCCTCTTTCTCGCGGTCCATCCGGTCATGCAAAGCCGGCCGCGAGGGAGTGACTCCCTTTTATAGCATGACGCCCGGAAGTCGACGTCAGGACGTCAACCCGGAACGACCTGTCACTCAATTGGTTCAGGACCAATCAGGACTCGTCGGAGGTGTGTCTACTTATCTGAACAGGGCATTTAACAGTGCTTCTTTCATTAGCTCATTGCCCTGTCGTGGTTCTAGCTTGTTCTAGTCACTCAGTGCTCGTGTTTTCTAGTTATCCCTTTTGGTTTTGACCCGGCTTGTTTGCTCTTCTCTGCTTATCTCTGTTACCCTTGATTCGGCTTGTCTACCGCTTACCTGTCTTCTGTTACCCTCGACCTCGGCTTGTCTTTGACCATTCTCTACTGTACTACTTACGTTAGTCCGGCCATTCTATGGTCCGGTATACATATCTGGCTACTGTTTGTACTCTGCGTGTTGGATCCCTGTCCCGATCCTGACATTACGACAGGGCCAATGGATCCTGCAAGTACAAACAGTCAGCTTGGTTCTCCTGATCCTAGGTTTGAAGCCATGGATCACAGAATGGATCAGATGGCGCTAGCGCTACAGGCGTTATTATCTCGTGCCAATAATCCACCAGAGGAGTTACGTACTACTCCTATCTCTCCTGTAGGTTCAGGCCTAGAGGTAGCCACTGTAGGTGCTTCTTCTCGCATTACCCCACCAGTACGTTATGGTGGTGCTCCTGAGAAGTGTCGTGGGTTTTTAAACCAAATTAGTATCCACTTTGAATTGCAACCTCGCTCCTATCCTACGGATAGGGCAAAGGTGGGATTTATTATCACCTTACTCATTGAGAAGGCTCTGAGATGGGCCAATCCACTATGGGAGAACGATAACCCGTTAGTATATAACTATAACGCATTTGTAGCTGCTTTTAGAAGAACTTTTGACCCTCCAGGTAGAAAGGTTAATGCAGCCAGATTACTGTTACGCCTGAGACAGGAGAACCGAACACTTGTGGATTATGCACTAGAGTTCAGGTCTCTGGCGTCAGAGGTCAAGTGGAATGAGCAGGCGTATATGGACGTATTTTTGAATGGGCTATCAGATGTAATCCTTGACGAGGTTGCTACTAGAGAACTTCCTGAGAATTTAGAGGATTTAATTTCGTTCATTTCTCGTATAGATGAACGTTTAAGAGAGAGACAGAACACTCGAGAGAGGAACCGGAGACCTTCCTTTAGGTTAGCTCCCGCATTTCTAAGTCCTGACTCCACGGTCTCATTGCTCCCTGAACCTATGCAGATAGGCTATACCCGCCTCTCTGAGGAGGAGAGACAGTACAGGAGAAGGGAGGGGTTATGTATGTACTGTGGAGCCAGAGGTCATTTACTCTCGAACTGTCCTAACCGCCCGGGAAACGCTCGCACCTAAGTTTCTCTAGAGGACAGGCCTTGGGTGTTTCTATTTTGTCCTCTACTTCTAATTATAAAGATCACAGGCTTCTGCTACCAGTTTCCTTAACCTGGGAGAAGGAAGTAGTAAAGGCTATGGCCTTGATAGATTCCGGAGCTGCTGAGAATTTTATCGACCAAGCCTTTGCCACTAGACACAATATCCCATCCCAGTTAAGGGAGACACCCTTGGCCGTTGAGGCCATAGATGGTAGACCATTACTGGACCCCGTTATCTTTCGTGAGACCATACCCATTAACTTAAATGTTGGTATCCTACACGTGGAGAATTTATCTCTTATGCTCATTTCGTCCCCTTCTGTTCCCATAGTTCTGGGGTATCCATGGTTGAAGAGACATAACCCTATTATCGATTGGGAGTTAGGGGAGATACTCTTGTGGGGTCAGAGCTGCCAGGAGAGGTGTTTACGCAAGGTTTCTCCATTGGCTAATATTAATACACCAGGTAGTTCTACTCAGTCCACAGAGAAACAGATACCGTCCCTGTACCAAGACTTAAAGGCAGTATTCGACAAGAAGAATGCCGATTCATTACCTCCACACAGGTCATTTGATTGTAAAATTAAGCTTCTACCTGGTACTATGCCCCCGAGGGGTAATGTATATCCTTTATCTGTTCAGGAGAACTCTGTTCTAGAGGAATATATTCGTGAGAATTTAGAGAAAGGATTCATTAGGAGGTCTTCTTCTCCTGCCGGGGCTGGGTTTTTTTTCGTTAAAAAGAAGGATGGCACGCTGAGGCCTTGTATTGATTACCGAGGTTTGAATAAAATAACAATCAGAAATGCCTATCCTATCCCATTGATTACCGAGTTGTTTGATCGTCTTAAGGGCTCCAAAATCTTCACCAAATTAGATCTCAGAGGGGCATATAATTTGGTGAGAATCCAGCATGGACACGAGTGGATGACGGCGTTCAATACTCGGTATGGCCATTATGAATACACAGTTATGCCATTTGGACTTTGCAATGCTCCTGCAGTATTTCAGGATTTGATTAATGAGGTACTTAGGGAGTTTCAACATGATTGTGTTATTGTCTACCTGGACGACATACTGATATACTCTAGGGAGATTGAGACTCACCATAGACAAGTCAGAAAGGTACTACACAAACTTCTGCAACATGGTCTATACTGTAAATTGGAGAAATGCAGCTTTGACCAGTCGCAGATAGACTTTCTTGGTTACGTGATTTCTGGGGAAGGCTTTAAAATGGACCCTGACAAACTCCAATCTATTTTAGATTGGCCGTTGCCTAAAGGACTCAAGGCTATTCAGAGGTTTATTGGTTTTTCCAACTATTATAGGCGCTTCATTAAGGGATACTCTTCTATCATCTCGCCTATTACCAATATGACCAAACAAGGGGCTGATACTAAGACTTGGTCTACTGAGGCTCTTGTTGCTTTCAAGACTCTCAAAGAACTTTTTGCTTCTGCTCCCATTCTAGTCCACCCTGATACGACTCTGCCGTTCTTACTCGAGGTCGATGCCTCTGAGACGGGAGTTGGTGCTGTTCTGTCTCAAAGGTTAGGGGTGGACAAACCGTTACACCCTTGTGGTTTCTTCTCTAAGAAATTATCTGGGCCTGAAAGCAGATATGACATCGGCGATAGGGAACTGTTAGCGGTCATTAAGGCTTTAAAGGAGTGGAGACATTTACTAGAAGGGACATTACACCCTGTTACTATTTTAACGGATCATAAGAACTTGTCTTATATTGGGGAGGCTAAGCGCCTGTCCGCCAGGCAAGCTCGTTGGTCCTTGTTCCTCACTCACTTTAATTATGTACTTACTTATAGACCTGGTTCTAAGAACTCTAAAGCCGATGCTTTGTCTCGTCAATATGAACCGTTCACTATAACTGAGCCAGTCCTTTCCTCGATAGTTCCTAAGGGTAACATCATCGCTAACACGAATCTCAGGATTCACTCTCCGTTGCTTACTGAGATCATGAAATTACAGCATCTTGCGCCCAAACAGACTCCTGGGGATCGACACTTCGTTCCCGCCTCTCTCCAACTAGAAGTGTTACGCTGTTTCCATAACAGCAAGGTGGTTGGGCATCCTGGCATTCGCAAGACGTATGCTTTGATCTCTAAAGATTTCTGGTGGCCTGATTTACGTAAAGATATTAAAGAATTCATCGGGGCGTGTGAAGTTTGTACCAAGAATAAGCAACCTCATTCGCTCCCATGCGGATTTCTGCACCCTTTAGAGGTTCCTGAAAAGCCATGGTCCTGTTTGGCTATGGACTTCATTGTTGATTTGCCTATCTCTAAAAAGCAGACTGTTATCCTCACTGTGGTGGACAGATTTACTAAGATGGCTCACTTCATTCCCTTACCTAAACTCCCATCTTCGCCCGAATTAGCAGAGATATTCGCTAGGGAGATCTTCCGTTTACATGGGATACCTTCCCAAATTGTATCTGACAGAGGTTCCCAATTTGTTTCCCGTTTTTGGAAATCCTTCTGCTCTCAACTAGGCATCAAATTGAAATTTTCTTCTGCCTACCATCCTCAGTCCAATGGAGCTGCTGAACGCACCAACCAAAAGGTTGAACAATATCTACGTTGTTTCGTTTCTGAACACCAGGACGATTGGGTCGGTTTGATTCCTTGGGCGGAGTTTGCACACAACAATCTCGTTTGTGATTCTACGCATTCTAGCCCCTTCTTCATGAATTATGGCTTTCATCCTTCCATTCTTCCTTCGGAGTCTTCTTCCCAAGGGGTACCGTCGGTTGATGTCCATGTTGCCAATTTAAGGAAGTTGTGGGACCAGACTCGACAAATTCTTCTGCACAATTCTATGCTGGTGAAAAAACACGCTGACAAACGTAGAAGGGCAGCACCGGTGTTTGTTCCAGGCGATAGAGTATGGTTAAGTACTAGAAACATTCGGTTAAAAGTGCCTTCCATGAAGTTCGCTCCTCGGTATATTGGACCTTACAGGGTGTTGGCTCAAATTAACCCAGTTGCGTATCGTCTAGCTTTGCCTACTACCTTACGCATTCCTAACTCGTTCCATGTTTCGTTGCTGAAACCACTAGTTTGTAACAGATTCTCCTCCACGATCGCCCCTCCTCGCTCTGTTCAGGTGGAGGGTCAGGAGGAGTATGAGGTCAATTCCATCGTCGATTCTTGAATCTCCCGGGGGAGAGTACAATATCTGGTCGATTGGAAAGGATATGGTCCTGAGGAGAGAAGTTGGGTACCTCAGGAGGATGTTCATGCTCCCCGTCTCCGCAGGGCATTTCACTCTCGCTTCCCTTCTCGTCCTGGTTCCTTCCGCCCGGTGGGCGTATCTGAGAGGGGGGGTACTGTCAGGGTACCTGAGGTCTCTACCTCCGAGAGAGGTAGAGACTTAGTCGTTCATCCATCCGGACGGCCTGATTTCCCTCTTTCTCGCGGTCCATCCGGTCATGCAAAGCCGGCCGCGAGGGAGTGACTCCCTTTTATAGCATGACGCCCGGAAGTCGACGTCAGGACGTCAACCCGGAACGACCTGTCACTCAATTGGTTCAGGACCAATCAGGACTCGTCGGAGGTGTGTCTACTTATCTGAACAGGGCATTTAACAGTGCTTCTTTCATTAGCTCATTGCCCTGTCGTGGTTCTAGCTTGTTCTAGTCACTCAGTGCTCGTGTTTTCTAGTTATCCCTTTTGGTTTTGACCCGGCTTGTTTGCTCTTCTCTGCTTATCTCTGTTACCCTTGATTCGGCTTGTCTACCGCTTACCTGTCTTCTGTTACCCTCGACCTCGGCTTGTCTTTGACCATTCTCTACTGTACTACTTACGTTAGTCCGGCCATTCTAAGGTCCGGTATACGTATCTGGCTACTGTTTGTACTCTGCGTGTTGGATCCCTGTCCCGATCCTGACAGACTGTAGCCTACAATCACTAACCATTAAGTTGTACAAGCATCAGTGAAGCTACTTATATCTCCAAGTTATGCCTGTTTATACCATTCTCCTATAGTTAGATATGACAATGCACTAGGGGAATACTGTTGGAGCACCACATACTTAAACGTTATAATACTATAAAAATGTGCAGACCTTCTACTTGCCATGCTTGACCATATATGATGATATTATGCTCATGACTGCTACTGTGGCAACACAGCTCGTTTGTTATATCTTGCACACAAAAAAATAAAGAATTATAAAAAAATATATAAAAATATATATATATATATATATGTGTGTGTGTAAATTCGTTCTAACTGTATTTTAAAATTTATATATATATATATATATATATATATATCTCAAAATACATGTAGAACGAAATAATATATATCTATATACATAAGTATATATCACTATATATATATATATATATAAATAAAAATAATTTAAAAAAAAAATTATATACATTGTGATACTTGTCAGCAGGTTGCACGGTCCTCTAGGGTAAACAACAGGCACAGTAATTTTAGTTGCATATAATCCAGGCACTTTATTTGTAAATCCACACAGGAGACAGCAGTAAATGAAAACATAAATATAACACAAATCCCTATAAACAAAAACCTAGCTCGTCTGAGCACTAACTAACATTAGGTTCCCTATCTCTCATGGGTTAAACTAGAACAAAATTATTGGTTTCACCAACCTAGTGTCTTTGTCCGCTCTCAGCACTCCAGTGCTCCAAGCCAGCCTTGACTGCTTCCCTTTCTGCACTCCCAGTGCTCCAAACCAGCCTTGACTGCTTTTCTTTTGCACTCCTAGTGCTCCAAGCCAGCCTTGACTGCTTCCTTTCTGCACTCCCAGTGCCTAGTCTACTTCACTCTCTCACTGGAACAGCCTCTCTCCTACCTGCTTCCTGGGAGGAAGCCAGCAATCCCTCTTTACCTGCCTAGCAGGGAGTTGTTTATTCCCACTGCTACAGCTGATTATCTGCAGCTGAGCAGTGGGTTGGAGACAGCTCCAAAAAACTCTGGCCTGGACCTTATTTCTCCCAGTTGTGTCTAAACTGAGGAGTGGAGCATTGGCCCACCCTTCTCTCCAAATGCTCCACCCCAGGGGCCCATAACTAAACATAGCTTTGTGTTGTGCAACACACAAACTACATATACTCCCCCTGGGGTTAAATGGCCTCTCTGCCTTCACTTCATCACAACATATATATATATATATATATATATATATATATACTGTGACAAAAGTACTCCTTTCCCTTGGTACCTTGTCCTGGGATTGGGGTGTTACACACAGTCTTTTCAGGCTTTGAGGTAAATTAACTTACTCTTTTATTGAGGTTCCAAAATAAATGCACAGTAAGGTATAAAGGTAACAAAAATATATAAAACAAAAGCCTTGCTCTTCTGAGCACTAACTAAACAAAATAATCAGCTAACTGGGTTGGATGGCTTGTCCATTTCCCAACATAAACATAAGCATAAACAACCTTACTGTTTCAGGGTTTTCAGCTCTCTGTTTCCACTCACAGAAACCAAACACAATCTCCCTCCTTCCTTGGCAGGGGAGTACTTAATAGCACCGGTAATTGGCAATCCTTTTCAGAGTTAAATTAGGATTCAAACTCTGGAACTGGACTTCTCACCTGTAGGTTCCAAGCAACTTCCAAAATGTGGAGTGGAGCACTGGCCCACCCTACTCTCCAAGTACTCCACCCCAGGGCCCAAATATACACATATTTAAAGTGCAACATTCATTATAACATTACACATTTCCCTGGGGCTAATTACACAAAGTAGGAACCTTGCAAAATCTGGGGAGGTATAAAGATTCCCTCCAGCACAATTCCTTGCTTTCGGTCACAATACGTATATATTTATGTAATAATTTTACATAATTAGGTAATTTTATTAATTACAATTAGCAGGACCAGCCTGACAACCCAGGCCAAAAGTCACAAACACTGGCCAAAATTTACGTTCAAATTAGTTTGTTGCATTTTTAAATATTAACACTAATTTGGGCCAGTGTTTGTGACAAGTGGCTACTAAAAAAGACTGGGCATTCCCCATTTGCAATACCTTGGGTTGTCTACTTTTGCAAATGATATACCATCATAGGGGTAATTCTCATTCCTGGGCTACCATATGGTCTCAAAGGCAACGTAACCAATCTGGCGAATTTCAATGTAAAAAAACTGAAAAATGTAACATGCTATATTTGACCCTGTAACTTCCCAAAACACCATAAAACCTGTACATAGGGGGTATTGTTTTACACATGAGACATCGCTGAATACAAATATGTGTATTTTATTGCAGTAAAGTCAAACAGTATTATGACATTCACAGTTAGAATGTCACATAGAACTAAACATTTTTTAAAAATTCTTATTTTCTCCCATTTTTTAAATATTTTATTCATATAAAATTATGTTTTATACCTAAATATTGGATGTTAAATGAAAGCCCTGTTTCCCCTGAATAAAATGATATATAATAAGTGTGGGTGCACATAAAATGAAAGAGGCGAATTACGCCTGAACAGACATATAGCGCAAATTAAAGTTTTTGTTTACCTTTTGTTTTGCTCACAACGTGTACATTTGACTCAGTCCTTAAGGGGTTAAGAGTACAATTCAAGGGGGGCGGAGCCAAGCAACCGACCTGAATGGCCGCACGCCGAACGAGCTCTCCAGCAAAACAGGCCGCCTAAGCACATTGGGCCTGATAACGAGGACCCAGCTGCACAAAACCAGCATTAAACTGACCCACAGACTACCACTAACGACATGGGTCGTAAAACTAAAAAACCGAAGCCCGACAACCCGCGGCAACATCAAAGTATTGGAGATATGTGGAAACACGCGCTGGGTGCCCAAGGCCCAAATATGGCCGCCTGCGACGGCTACAGCTCGGAAGTATCCGACGACTTTACCACAGAGGCAGAGATGGTGACTCCACATACGGGGATGCCACCCCGCCAGTCACCTCCGAGACCCGACTCAGCACCGGTGACCGTCTCAATCATGAAAGGCCTCCTGGCGGAGCTCCAAATAACGATTCAGGCCGACATGGCCCAACTGTGCACGGACCTGCAGGGCCTGACAGGCCGCCTAAGCACATTGGAGGCAGACTCCCAAGGCACCAAGCAACATGCCCAACGCTTGCAGCAAACAGTCGAAACTCTCACACAACAGCACCTTACCTACGAGCAACGTTTAGCAACGCTGGAAGATCAGATCCGCAGTCGGAACATTAAAGTCCGAGGAATCGAAGAGGACATACCGGAGTCTGAGCTCTCTCATACACTGAGGAGACTGATACACTCGCTCCTACCTCCCAAACAAGCCAGGCAGGTGCCCATAGAACACATGTTTCGCTTGCCGAGGGCAGCTAAGGCCCCAACAACGGCCCCACGAGACCTTATAGTCCGATTCCAGAACCAAGGCGACAAACGGGCGGTGATGCAAGCCACACGAAACAACTCACCATACCCGTTCGAAAACATGCAGCTTTCCTTCTATGCAGACCTGTCAGGGTCCACTCTGGCATGGCGACTTCACAGCCCTCCTGCGCCAGCATAAAATCATTTACCACTGGAGAGGTTCGCGCTCTCTGCTTCTCAACCATGGAACTGTAACCCACACCGTCCGAGACCTGCAAGGGGCAAATGAACTGCTGCCGACACTGGGTATCCCCTTGACCCCTCATCTCCCAACAGGGTCCAGCACTACACCGGCCAACAGCTCCACCTGGAACCCCGCGACAGTGGTCCCTTTCATCCCCAGAGGAGCAGGGTCGGCAACCAATTCAGCAGCCAAAACCTGAGGCAGCTCCTAAACCACCGGGTTTCCCGACCACCATACCTCTGCAGCACCACCTGCTGCATCTGCTGGACTCATGAATCTACCATGTCGTTGACAAATTGTTTTTGCTTTTGTTCTCCTTCTCTCTTTCTTTTGGATTGTTGCCTTTATTATTGCTTTTAATTTTGCTTTTATTTTTAATACACAGTGCTAGCAACTGTAGCCATGGATACCCTATGGCGACTCACATAAAGCTCATTTTGAGTATCAACCCCCCCTCCCCCCCAGGGGTAACAGAGGTCACATAGAAT
This sequence comes from Pelobates fuscus, assembly GCF_036172605.1. Classification (NCBI taxonomy): domain Eukaryota; kingdom Metazoa; phylum Chordata; class Amphibia; order Anura; family Pelobatidae; genus Pelobates; species Pelobates fuscus. Next base: position 269,653,947 of record NC_086320.1, on the reverse strand, counting down.
ACAGCAGACGGGCACATTAGGCCACCCGCTACAGCTCAACATCAGGGGGATAGACGCTAACACACCAGAACCGGCACTGTAGGCCATCAAACCCCAGACCTGCAGGCTAACTTACCAATGCTCAGGCCGACCACTAGTACACCAGCGCTATTCCCGCTGCACTACAGCTCCATGTCATGAGAATCTTTCACTTTAAATGTTTTAATGTGATGTACCAAACAGTTACCAGTTAATTTGATGTTCCTACTACACCCAGCTTATCTTAAACCTGCAAACTAAAAATGTGCTTTTTCCGGTAATGCCACTGTGATAATCCTAATGCTTACATGATTAGTGCTGTTGTGACACCTGTGATATGCTTGTAACCACCTATGCACAGAAAAAATAAAGAATTAAAAAAAAAAAGAGTACAATTCAAATTTTATTGAACAAACCTCCTAATGATAACAGTATTTTTTTAAACATAAAATACTTACAACGCACTGTTCCAAATTATTACGCACAGTAAGTTTCAAAACACTTTATAGGTTGTAAAGAACTGAAAATTGTCATTTGTTGTGTTTGCAGCATATTTACTGAAATCAAAAGCTATTTCAATCAAACTTATAAAAACATTTTAACTTTTTAAACATTTTAACAGGTCACGTTACATTTTAACATAGGACCCCTTATTTGATAGCAGCTTCACAAGTCTTGCATCCATTGAACTTTGGACAGTTTCTGCTTGAATTTGTTTGCAAGATGTCAGAATAGCCTCCCAGAGCTGCTGTTTGGATGTAAACTGCCTCCCTCATTGATCTTTTGCTTGAGGATGCTCCAAAGGTTCTCAATAGGATTGAGGTCAGGGGAGGATGGACGCCACACCATGACTTTCTCTCCTTTTATCCCCATAGCAGCCATTGATGCAGAGGTATTCTTTGCAGCATGAGATGGTGCATTGTCATGCATGAAGATGATTTTATTACGGAAAGCATAGTTCTTCCTTCTGTACCAGGGAAGAAAGTGGTCAGTCAGAAACTCCACATACTTTGCAGAGGTCATCTTTACACCTTCGGGGACCCTAAAGGCCGACCAGCTCTCTTCCCATGATTCCGGCCCAAAACATGACTCCACCACCGCCTTGCTGTCGTTGCGGCCTTGTTGGAACAGGGTGACCGTCCACCAACCATCCACTACTCCATCCAGGTTTGCACGGCACTCATCAGTGAACAGGACTGTTTGAAAATTAGTCTTCATGTATTTTTCTGCCCAATGCAGCCATTTCTGCTTGTGAGCATTGGTTAGTGGTGGCCGAATAGAAGGTTTATGCACAGTTGCAAGACTCTGGATGACTCTACACCTAGATGTCCGTGGGACTCCAGAGGCACCAGCAGCTTCCAATATCTGTTTGCTGCTATGTAATGGTATTTTAGCAGCTGCTCTCTTGATCCGATGCCTGGATCTGGCAGAAATCTTCCTCAATGTGCCTTTATCTGCACAAACCCGTCTGTGCTCTGAATCAGCCACAAATCTCTTAATAGTGCGATGATCACGCTTAAGTTTTCGTGAAATATCTAATGTTTTCATACCTCGTCCAAGGCATTGAACTATTTCACTCTTTTCGGCAGCAGAGAGATCCCTTTTCTTCCCCATATTGCATGATATGGTGCTCTGCTTAATAATGTGGAACACACCTGGCAATCTAATTATCACAGGTGTCCGAGATTGTTTTCAGTGATCAAAAGAGCCCTGAGACACAATGCCATCCATGAGTTAAACTGAAAAAAAAAATATTTAATCTTTGTGACACTTAAATAGAATTTGCATAATAATTTGTAACATGGTGTAATGGGGGGGACCTATTCTACTCCCTCCCGGCCCCACCCCTGAGCAGCGGATGGGTGCCCTAAATTAGAATAAAGGGGGGGACCTATTGTCCTCCCCCTGGTCCCCACCCCTGAGTGGCGAGTGGGGGCACACACAGGCTGCTCACTGTTTACTAGACATGCCCGTACTCGCGGTATATGTCAAGTAGGGTCAGAATTTACTAACACTAAGTAATCTTTTGGTACATAGCTCCCTGATACCCTGAGAATTAGGAAGCTATCTTCTAAGCGGCTGCAAGATGCAACTGCGGCACGAATAGGATCGGAGTTTCATTCATTCAAATGAAATTCCGATACGAACAAAGTCCAAAATGCGTCCTAACATGAATGAAAATACTGTTCTCATTCTGTTAGGATGAAATTTGGTAATTTCGCCGGCGTTCTGTCTAAGTGACAGGACGTTCGGGAATACTGACAGGAGGCATCGCGGGAACACAGAGGAAAGGTGAGAATTATTGGAAAATTTCTCTGACCACCTGAAATGAAGCACACTTTGCTCCTCCGCTGGTCAGGCGCAGGAAACCTCCATAAGACAAATAGTCCCTACTTTGTCTTATGTTTTAAAGAAAACTAGAGCAGACAGGAAGAAATGAAGAACAGATCCTGACAGAGGGAGAGAAGATGAATCGATTAAAGAAAGGTAAGATCGGCATGACAGTGCACTTTAATGGGCTGGGATCAAAGCCACTTTCTGTCATACAGGTTTAATCAGTCATGAGTTTAACCTTTAACAAAGAGACACCTACTGATTTATATAAAGAACTACACTAAAGCTCATTGAACTTTTAGCTCATTGAAATATTTAGCTTTTATTCATATTTCTTTGCAGCTTTTATATTCTGGTACATTTGGTCTACCTACAGAGATGTATGTATTTGGCACTTGGCATTAATTAAGCTATTTTCAAATTAAAGGGACACCGTCAGTTTATTATAGTTTTTATGGTGCAAATGAGCTATTGGTGCACTGCAGCCCCTACAGGTTTTGTTAAACAGCACCAACCCTCACCCCCACACACACACTTTCCTTGGTATAGCATAATGAAGAAAATTCCCTTTGATACAATGAATGAGCCTTATCAAAGAAATTCAGTCTTGGCTCCATTTGTCTATATCTGTTATAGGGAAAGATATGTTGAGTAGCATTTAGACTTGTATAAAGATTTCAGGTCTTTTGTCAAAACTGCAAGTTTTTTTTTTAGTTTTGCAGATTAGTTTACCAATATCACTCAGAACTTGGGTCAGAAAGACCTTCTACTCATCCGATCCTTTCCACAGAATTTAAAAGGTGTTTTAGTTAGTAGGTAATAGATGCTTTTAGCACATGATAATATATCTTCGATTGCACAGGACAGCTTAACTCTGGTAATTTCATCTGGCATTTATTTCTAAGATCATTTGGTATACCATTGGGAAAACTACATGCAGCAGCTAACAAGAAGAATTAGAAAAGTTGGACTGTACTGCTAAGGTTTTTGGGATACATATTTTTATGTAGTTAAATATATCATTTTAAAACATAACTTTTATTCATGTTTGGCTAAGACTAGCATATTGGCTTAGGAATGGTACATATTTAAACACTCGTGATAAATTTGTGGAAATAAACTAGAAGAAGAAAACAAAAAAAGAGATAATGTGAGAAAAAGAAAAATGTGAAATAAAATAGCAGTTCGGATAAAAGGGGAATTATTAACTAAATGTCGCTCTAGGTTAGTACAGCTAATCAGATGAGCCTGGTGGCAAAAACGCGTCCGTCAGGGGCTCAGTGGAATCTGTTAATTTCTACAAGCCTACAAGTAGAAGTAGCATTTATCTAGATCTCTTTACTTAGGATCCACTGTCATGCCAAAGCATGAGTTGGCATGAGAAATGTGTTATGAGTTGTTTTTGTAAACGTTGGGATAACATTTATTGTAGGCTTTTATCTAAAACCAGGCCTAAGCCATAAAACTGCTAGATAACCATCACCAGAGCTTAACATATGGTGTCATAAAAAGTATTGGTGCGTATGCTCTGACTTTGGGTTATTCAGAGGACAACATAATTTAAGAAAATATGGAGTGGGCAATAAATTGCCAGGCCAAACCCCTTGTGATGAACTGGACCTCGTCACAGGTTCTTGGAGGGGTATGCTGGCCAGCCTCTTACCCTGTGACTATGGCCTAGTGGTAGCCTATGTTTAAAAACACTGTTTGTGCCTCTTGGACTTATAGCAAGAACCATTCGAACTTTCAAAGTGGCACTTCGAACTGTCAAACTCCCAAAGGCATTCGAAGTGGCATTCGAACACGTGATGGCGGCCATCTTGTTTAGTTGAACGCATCCAGCTGTGTTTGGTCGTCGAGTGCATGGAACTAAAATCGGACACTTGACGGCACGAACACCGCTAAAACATTGCCTTTCATTGAGGATCGGCTATTCAAATGGAAGTCGAACAGCATTCGGTAAGAAGATGCCCCAGAACAAGAGACATACACTAACGATATTCACGAATGGCTTCATTCAGTAATTTGAACTTTACTTCGAATCCTCAAAGAATACCAGCCGCACAGCCTGATTCTCTGGAACTGTTTTGGGCATGAAACCATGCGTGCGGTCGGTCAAAATGGGACTTCCATAGAATTCCTGAACCCCTGAACTGATCTGGGTAATTTTTGGATATGTTGGTCAGCCAGATCAGGGCTATCAGGAGATGTAATAATTGTGGAGATTTTATGTGCTTTGGGGGTGCTTTACCCTCAACATAGAGCCTCACCTTGTGTTTGTAGGGACCTGTTTTACAAGCTTTATCACTAGCTCTTGTAAGAGCTTCACAGCTATACCTGCTAAACTCTCTTGGAGGAGAGGCCTTCCCACTGGGAGCTGGATCCAGGAGGGGTCCAGGGTGGGAAGGGACGGCGAGACCCCCAGCCAAGCTATGGCAGTTAGGGGGCTACAGTGCTGATCGTGTCTGGTGGAGTGCTTGGAGTCATCGGTGAGCACTAGGAGCATCGATTGACTGAGGCACCCGGTCGGGGTGGCAGGCGGTCCGTCACACCCCTCTGTCTGCATAGTTACATAGTTACATAGTTAGATAGCTGAAAAGAGACTTGCGTCCATCAAGTTCAGCCTTCCTCACACCTGTTTTTTGCTGTTGATCCAAAAGAGAGAGAAAAAAAAAAAAAACCCAGTTTGAAGCACAATTTTGCAACAAGCTAGGACAAAAAATTCCTTATTGACCAGAATGGCAGTCAGATTTATCCTTGAATCAAGCAGTTATTACCCTACATTGAAAGATTATATCCTTGAATATTCTGTCTTTGCAAGTATGCATCTAGTAGCTGTTTGAACATCTGTATGGACTCTGATAAAACCACTTCTTCAGGCAGAGAATTCCACATCCTGATTGTTCTTACAGTAAAAAAACCTTTCCTTTGCCTTAGACGAAATCTTCTTTCTTCCAGTCTAAACGCATGGCCTCGTGTCCTATGTAAAGTCCGGTTTGTGAATAGATTTCCACACAATGGTTTGTATTGGCCCCGAATATATTTGTATAATGTTATCATATCCCCTCTCAGGCGACGTTTTTCTAAACTAAATAGGTTTAAATTTGTTAACCTTTCTTCATAGCTGATATGTTCCATTCCTTTTATTAATTTTGTAGCCCGCCTCTGCACTTTTTCTAGTGCCATGATATCCTTCTTTAGAACAGGTGCCCAAAATTGCACAGCATATTCAATATGTGGTCTTACCAGTGATTTATAGAGAGGCAAAATGATATTCTCGTCCCGAGAATGAATGCCCTTTTTCATGCATGACAATACCTTACTGGCCTTGGCCACTGCTGATTGACATTGCACATTGTTGCATAGTTTGTTGTCTATAACAATTCCCAAGTCCTTTTCGTGTGTTGTTATCCCTAATTCGCTTCCATTAAGGGTATACGTTGCTTGTGTATTCTTTACGCCGAAGTGCATAACTTTGCATTTTTCAACATTAAATTTCATCTGCCATTTGAGTGCCCATTCCTCCAGTCTATCTAAATCCTTCTGCAGCAAAGTAATATCTTGCTCACATTGTATTATTTTACAAAGTTTTGTGTCATCTGCAAACACTGAAACATGACTTTCAATGCTGTCTTCAAGATCATTTATAAAAATGTTAAATAGAAGGGGTCCCAGAACAGACCCCTGAGGGACACCACTTGCCACCTCTGTCCAGCTTGAAAATTTACCATTAACGACAACTCTTTGTATTCTGTTTTTAAGCCAATGTTCTACCCAAGAACAAGCATTTTCATCGAGACCGATTTCCTTGAGTTTGAACACTAATCTTTTGTGTGGAACTGTATCAAATGCCTTGGCAAAATCCAAATAGATCACATCCACTGCAACACCCTGATCTATACTTCTACTTACTTCTTCGTAGAACGCAATCAAGTTAGTTTGACATGACCTGTGCTTCATAAAACCGTGCTGATTTTTGCTGATAACCATATTCTTCTCAAGGAATTCTTGAATATTATCCCTTAATAACCTTTCAAATATTTTACCAGCCACAGAAGTTAAGCTCACAGGTCTATAATTTCCAGGCAAGGATTTTGAACCCTTTTTGAATATAGGAACCACATCTGCCTTCCTCCAATCCTCCGGAACACTTCCTGAAAGAAAAGAATCTTGAAAGATTAAAAACAGAGGTTCACTTATTTCTACACTTAGTTCCTTAAGTACACGTGGATGGATACCGTCAGGCCCTGGAGCTTTGTTTATATTAACTTTCTTTAGTTGCTGCAGCACATTGTCTTGAGTTAACCAATTACAATTATTCTGCAAGTTTTTAGTAGCAATCATTTGCACATCTATTGCCATGGGTTCTTCTTTAATATATACGGAGGAGAAATAGTTATTTAGAATTCCTGCCTTTTCTTGGTCTTCATTAACTAACACCCCCGTTTCAGTTTTAAGTGTACCTATACTTTCATTTTTTTTGCATGACTGTCTTAATGTCTCTATATGACTAGTCTGTGTATTGTAGGGTTATTTTATGGGGCAAAATAAATGAAATAATAATATATGAAAATTATTAAAAGTTTAATAAATTTAGAATACTGAAATAATGTTATATTGTGGCACTGTAATATTAATGATAATATTCCCCAATTGTAATTATAGATATATTTAAACAAGGAGTGCCTACCTTTTCACTTTAGTAGAGACGTACTGAATACCGCACTCACCAAGTAACCCAGGTACTCTGAAGCCAGGGCTGGCCAGGCCTCCCTTCCAAAATATGCAGAATAAATAACGGTTCAGGCACTCTGGGGTTACAAAGACAGCAGCTTTATTGGGAAAAAAGCAGCAATGTTTGGACCCTACTGGATCTTTATCAAGCTTGATAAAGACCCGCTAGGGTTGAAACGTTGCTGTATTTATTCACCAATAAATGTATCAACAGGTTACCAATAATAGTATATTTATTATGACATGATAATATTGATTATGCGTGAGATCAATGCAATGCAAACATAATGGACAATGGCAATACAGCAAACTAATCAATTAGGTTAAACCAACCAATGCAATTTCTACATTAATCACTTGATGAGATATTGCAATGCAGCAATTAATTCATTTCAGTCACTCAATCAATATGCAGGTTCTATAATAATAACTTTAGTTTATAATAGAGTTTATTATTCAGAATGCAAACACATCTAGCAACTATGCAATCGCACACTTGAAAATTGATTATCAGCCATAGGCAAACATCAGTATTTGGCAATTATGCAATCTTAGATTTATTGGAAATCGATTATCAGAAATCTGAAAACATAAATATTTGACAAACATCTTTTCATCCAGCAATAACTCTTTATAACCAATCAAACCACCAGCAACATAGATTTAGCATCTACACTTAACTGAGAAACCTGTTAATGTTATAATTAATGGTACTATAACACCCTATTTCTCTTGCCTCAGCTATACCTCAAGAACTTGCCCTCAACAGTTAATTTATCCTTGTCTGTCTGTAAGTTAAAGAAACACTATGGAGTAAGGAACACAAATATGTATTCCTGACCCATTAGTGTTAAAACCATCATTTAGGTGGCTTGCTCACCTTAAAATGTAATAAAACTCACCATATGTGCAGTGCTGCGTGGGTCTGTAGGAAAAGCATTGAATTGGCTGAAATCAACAAGGAGGTGGTATGGGACGGGGCTAAATGCTGGCTTCGCGAATCAGCACCTCCTCATAGAGATGCATTGAATCAATTTATCTCTATGAGGAAAATTCTGCAGAGCGTGGAGATGCTGAACCGCACTTCTGCACACTGTGCCACACTGCCCAAGGAAAGCCCCTCCAGTGGCCATCTGAGGAGTGGCCACTGGATGTATCCCTAGGGGACATTTCTCTAAAAAGGCAGTATTTGCATAAAAATGCCTGAAGGGAATGATTATACTCACCATAACAGCTACATTAAGCTGTAGTTTTTTCTGGTGACTATAGTGTCCCTTTAAGCTACAGATAATTATGAAATTTAGTTATGGAAAGATCTGAGTTACAGAATAATTATATCATAATAATTATGGCAACAGTTTGCCTGATCTACCATATATTTTATTTGGCTGCACAACAAAAAAAAAAATACACAGGATTCACAGGATTTGGTTCTAAAGTATTACAGTTTACTTTAAATATTGACTTTCTCAGGTAATAACACAAGATTTGTAAAAAAAAATAATTATATATATATATATATATATATATATCAATCGTTACCAATATAATTTGCAGAAGTGGACCTCTATCCCTCTGCGGTGTCTCAGGCTCTCAGGCAAGAGTCTTTTGGTTACCTCTGAGATGATAGGAAATTAGCTTTATTAATTTTTGTAAGAGTTTGAAGAGAGAATAGCAGTGTTCCTCCAAACAGAGTGTGCGAGCGATCACCCCTTTCCCCCTCACTAGCGGATTTTAAAAATATCCTTATCAACTGATTAACCAATGATTTTCACAAGGGGCATGAATAATAACATTACGGAAGAGACAATAGGGTCTTGTACAACTCTCAATTTCATATCTACAAGGTAGATATAACTTGTGTAACAGATGCTCTGGTTATTGCCTGGTCCTTGGATTTATAACATTGTTACCATTGAACTTGCAAGACTTTAACTTGAATATACGAATTGGAATCAGCTCCATTAACTGGTTCGTGTAACCGAACAAACTGTCGAACAAGAGACCACCCAGACGAGTCGTGTGCCGCCAATTGACTCATTTGACTCTGTGCCAAACTGCAACTTCAACGTTCTAAGTGTTCACTGGGTGGGCGTCGATTCGTATGCACGAACACGTGGTGGCGGCCATCTTGTTTTGTCGAACGTGTCCAGCGGGGTTTGGTCATCGAGTGTCTGGAACTATTTTCGGACACTCGAACTCCTGAACACCACTGGGACTTCCAGGACCACTTAGCTTTATGCACATTCACACGAAAGAGGAGGTGTTCGGTAAAAACATTACACGAACGAGGCAGCACACGACCACAAAAATCAAGTTTTTGTGAATGGTTTTGTTAACATACGAAAGGAACCGGCCGCACCAGCTGAATACATGGAACTATTTTGGACAGGAGCCTCGTGTGCAGCCGAGCAGAAATGGGACTTCCATCTATCTCCCGAACCCCTGAAACGATTCGTATGATTTTTAAATATGTTTGTCCCCTAATTATGCCAGTTCAGAAAATATAAAGTTTATGGGAATTGGATGTATAATTTGAATGTTTTGAAAAATGTATAAATAGTTCATTTTTTCGCTTGGAGATAATTCAGTTGATACAGTAATTAACTCAATTATCTCCCAAGCAGAGGGGAGGAATTTACAGTAATGAATAGAAGTGTTTAACTTTGTGACTGTAAACTATTGGCTGCTGAATTTGTTTCTCGGTGCCCAACAAGGTCCACATGGGTGGTAATTTTGTGGGAAAAGTTGCATAAAAGGCCAGCCTGGCACATTAAACCTTGAGTTCTGCTTAACCCTCAATACGTAGCCTTGTCTTGTTATTGTAGGAAAACTGCATCCAGCTAATCACTAGCTCTTGTAAGAGCTCTGCTATTCTCTCACTACACTGGTTCAGCTGATGGGACATCTGGAACACACTGCAGCACAGCCTCTCAACAGGAAGAAGAACGTCTCCAACGGCATACACCCCTCTGACACCCAGAGGGAAATTCAACTTGTTTCAATGAAATTCAATGAATTTCATTCTCACACCATCTGTGTTTGCAATTTGACTTTTCAACAGAAATAAGAAAGAGAAAATGTTTTGTTTTAAACATCTCTTTGTGAACTGACATGATGGCAATTTCTTATGACGAGTGACCAGCCATTGTAGGCGGTATGTCTGACAGTATGTATGTCTCTGTATGCCTGTGTCTGCGTGTCTCTGTATGACTGTATATCTGTGTTTATATTACAGTGTACCTGTATGTGTAGATTGTATGACTGTGTGACTGTATGATTGGATTTGTTTGATTGTGTGCCTTGTACAACTGTGTGTCTGTACGTCTTTGTGACTGTGTGCCTGAATAACTATGTATGAGTGCCTGTATGGTTGTGTGTCTGTATGTTTGTGTCTTATATCTCTTCACAGATCCATAGGGATGCCCCTTCTTGGTCTCTCCGCTCTGCCCATGATCTTCTCCTGTCTGCTGCTCGCACGCGTATGGCCAACTCACACTTGCAGGACTTCTCGTGGGCAGCTCCCTTCCTATGGAATAGCCTGCCTACCGCCATCAGACTCTCCCCTAGTCTTACATCATTTAAGAAGTGCCTTAAAACCCATCTCTTTAGGAAAGCTTATGGCCTCCCAGAGTAACCTCTACCTCACATACCTGTCTCTTGCTCTCTCCTATAGGGCAGCACTTTACTCTCTCCTCCAGCTCTGCTTCACTCCCACCTTATTTGATTGCTATTTCTTGTCCTAATGTGTTTTATAGTCCTATAGACTGTAACCTCGTTTGAGCAGGGTGCTCTTCAATCTATCGTTCCTGTAAGTTTTCTTGTAATTGTCCTATTTATGGTTAAATCAACCTCTCATAATATTGTAAAGCACTATGGAATCTGTTGGCACTATATAAATGGCAATAATAATAATAACTGTGCGTGTATGTATTATTGCCTGTATATATGTATGTCTCTATGAAAGAGACACAGAAAGGGGTGTAGGAAACACTAAAAGGGGTGCAGGACACAAATGGGCCAAAAGTGGTAAGACATTCAAGAGAGGGGATATAAGACAACACTAATAGAAGTAAGAAATTCAACAGGAGGGTTACTAGACATAGAGGTGAAGATGCATGTGGAGGGTGGCAAAATGCATCTTCACCTGTGTAGCCAAAAATCCTTGCAGCAGCTCTGCCCTACCCTCCATGAGATCGCTAGTGGTCTGATCTCCAGGCCAAGCTAATGCTTCTCTAACGTTGCAATCTGCGGCCAATGCTTCTCATATAGAAGTATTGTATCCAGTGCTTTTCTGTGAGAAGCACTTCCTTCTATTTTGTGCTGATTGACAACTGTGAGGTTGCAACTTGGGGGCCAATTTCTCAGTGCAACACCGATTTGCAGAAAAAGAAGATGGGGATAAACAATGAGAAAAATGCTTTAGAAAGGTACACCCAGGACCTCTTGACACAATTTTATTGAGATGAAATCATTATGGTGCTAAGTCACTCGTGCCCTGTGGACATGATTTCATGTATATGACATATGCCATGCACATCTATAAATAATGGCAAGTTGGTTAGTGTGGAATCAAACCCTGAACCTATAAGACTGCCAAGAAGTTTGATCAGAGCAGGATTAATCATAAGGTTCTAGGGCTCAAATGTTAAATGGGAATCCCGGAACCATGAATTTCCATTACCATTACAATGGGGAAAATGAACAATGGGCATTAAACTGACATTCTGCCTAGGGAATACCCTCAATGTTGGCATCCTGAGAAGTGGAAGGGGGTAAATGGGGCGGCCAGTGACATGATCACATCTCTGGCTCAATCAAAAGGGACAAATCCCTAAATTACTGGCTGGTCAGCCTGGTGGGCATACATGCCTTACAGCCTCTCAATGAATCAGGCAAGTCAATCGAGGGCATGATTTGCAGGGGGCACTGTTTCTGTGCTCTCTGCAGGGTCCTAATGGACTAAGTGTATCACGAGTGCGTCAAATGACACAGATACTCTACAGCGTGGGTCGTCAACCTGGTCCCTACTGCCCATGTTTTAGGATTTCAGGTGGGCGGTAGGGATTTTGGCGGCTAAATCCTCTTTTTGAGAGGATTTCTCCTTTTTAGAGTGGGAGGGCGGGGGCAAGCGTCTTGAGGGCGCAAGATTTCAGTGACCGGCAGGAGGGATTTCAGTGACCGGCAGGAGCTTTTGAGGCCTGTTTAATGGCGTAGGATTTTAAATTGTAAGCCCTGTGAGTACACACACACACACACATACACACATATATATATAAACCACATGTGGGCTACTATTAAGGTAACATACATGCGTGCTCCACACCTAACTTAGCTTTATGTAAGTAATCTTCTCCAACTGTGGATATATTGCAGGGGGTATGTGTTTTCGGAATTTATGTTGAACACTAGTATGAAATCCAACTCCATTTAGAAAGATCAAAAGCTATACTAACAGATGTCACACATCTGTACTGTTCAATTGTTTGACTCCCAAGATTCTTCAAGGAAATTCAATAAAAAAAATGTAGATCCATATTAGATTAGATCAGACAGATTATTAATTAAATGGGCTACAAATCACGAGAGCACAGTGACATCATATGGCATAGATATACCTATTGATTTGATTTGTTTTGATACCTATTGATTTGATATGTTTTGGATTGTAGAATCAAAAGTGAATCAAAAGTGTTTCTGGAATCCAAGGAGGTAAGTAAGTGTAAACATACATTACACAAATTACTGTATTCCAAGTCCCAACAGATTAATAGTATTCCCATCTTTAGTATGTTTTGCTTTGTTTACCACTTAAAGTTAGGAGAGTTTTCACTTTGCAGAAACTCCCCAGCTGGCCTGGCCGAACTCTGTCATTTTCACCGGCTTTTTTATCCAGACAAAAGCTGTTGTTCAGCGTATATATAATGTGCATTCATACTAAATACATAAATATAAAAGATTGATATATCCCCACCACATCCCCTATTCCCCATACTACAACTCCTGTCCTCCCACTACATCCCCCGTTGCCCCACAATAGCTCCTATTCATTTCCCCACCACGGCCTCTGTTCCGCCATCAAGACCTCTATCCCACTCAGCCCTTGTCACCTCACCACTGCCCCTACACCCCATTTCAGTCACTATCTTCACACTACAGCACCTATACCCCTTTGTCTTCAACCATAGCCACTCCTGCCCCTCAACAGACCTGTTGTCTGTTTTGGGAGAGACAATGGCTAGCACCTCAAAATGCACACTACAGTCCCATTCATTGCACACATACATTACAGACCTGATTCCCCCATACATTCTCCACAATCTCAATGTCAAGGAGCACACAAGATAGCCTCAATTCCCCACACACTCTGCATATACATGTTCTTCCCAAAATACACACTATAGCCCCAATACCACAAAAAGCCCCTATTTACATGTCCACACACATACTACACAGAAAACAGCCCCATCCACACCACACACATACCCCAAACCACACAAGCAGCATGTCCCCTATGCTTGCAACCCTAACCCAAACAGCTTCCCCAGAAACAAGCAACACCACACGTAGCCCAACTTCACAAATACAACACAACAAGCAGCACCCCACGCTCGCAAACCCACAAGCAGCATCTTGACAAACCTCGCATTAACGCATTCATTGAGAAAATTTGCCTTGGGGCAGTATGCAGGGTTAACCCTGTCCAGGATTTGGCGTAGCAGAGCAAATGCAGGGTGGTGGCTGCAGTGGGGGTGGTGGTTCCTGTTGCACACCAGGTAAGAAGTAAAACCATTCCAAAACTGTAGTGTTGTGGTTCTTGGTTTGTTCCTTTAAGTGCTAGTCTTTGTGTATCTTAACCTTTATCGACTGTATTTTGATTTATTGACATGTTACAGTTTATGTCCAGTTTTCTCCCACCAGTTCATTCTGATATACTGCCTTGTTTTTGCTTTTTTTTTTTGCTTTGATGCTAAGGAAAAAACAAAACAATATAGAGATAATGGCCAGGGCTGTTTATTATAATGGGCAATGGCGTAAAATGTAAGACTTCAAAACAGGCACATGCAAGTTTTTCAGAATTAAGACTCTAACAAAACATGCAATACCTCAGAATACATGATAACATAGTTTATTGTTTAAATAGGACATACTATAGAATGGTATATTTCAAATACTTTATTATTGAAATGTTTTATACAATATAGAGTGTAGCAAAATATGTATAAAAGCAGGCCACTAGCTGTCTGCACTTCAAGGGAAACTAAAGTCACCTATACAACTTTAGCTTAATGAAGCAGTTTTGGTGTGTAGATTAGGTCCCTGCATTCTCACTGCTCAATCTTATATCTTGCCACAGAAGGATCTAAAATCTGCTTTGGTAATTGTAATAAGCTTTATGTATTATTTTCATATTGGGTAAGAGAGCATATCCTGTATGTTTGTCAAGAGAAATGATACCCTAAAAATTAAAGGAACAATCCGAGCACAATAACCACTACCATAACCACTACTGGTTATGGTGCCAGGAGTACCCAGGTACCTTCCCAGAGTTTGACAACTTACCTCGTTCCTGCTACTCACCTACCTCTGCCTCCACTGGTGCCACTGAGGTAAGCCTGGCTTTACAAGGCTGTGCTCATTGGCTGAGAGCTCTCCGCTGACGCTCTCAACCAATAAGCTGACCCTGCACGGCATGACTTAGCAGAACTAATGGAAGCTCTTTTCAGTGGCTTCCAGCAACAGTGGAGGGGGCGACACACAGACTGAAGGAACCTGGTAAGGTGTCAAACTGTTCTCTTTTTCTACTTGACTACTATTTTGGTACGGCGTATGGGTGTCCTTGGCACCATAACCACCCCAGTGGGTTTTAGTAGTTATGGTGGTTAGAGTGGTCAAATAACGGATTGAGAAAATTACAACCTACCGATCAAACATGCTTTTAAAATGCAGGGTGATATTACAACGGTATTTATTACTGTTTTCTTGGAGGGTTACTGTCTGCACAGCCTGCTGGCTCCTATTTTTATTTTACAATTACCTACAACTTTCATCTCTTCTGTCATTGACCAGAGCAAGAGGACCAATGTTAAAAAAAAAAAAAAACCATAAAGTACGCATATACTTTATTTTAGTTAGAAATTTGTGCATTAGATTATTTTTATGAATTGATTTATGTTGCTTCTATGTTATACTGCAGCACTGTCATACCACAGCACATTCGTGGAATAACATATCACCCATAGCCATCACAAAGTCCTTTGAATCATCTGTGGCACCTACAGGATCCATAATTTCTTTAAAAAATTTACTTCTTGCATTTACAAAACCAGTATTTTTTCTTGTTTCTAATTAAATTTTCTATTTTAGCTTGGAAGTGTAGTAGACCTATCAGGTGAAAGACACGGAATATATGATATGAACTTTAAGCCATTTCTTTTCCATATCAGTTATTTATTTATTGTTAAACTGGAAGTAAGTATCTTAACAACTCTGCAGACATTCAAGGAAACATTCTATATATTCATCATCCTGCAGTAGGAAGCATCCTGGATAAGTTAGTTGATATTTTTACATACAGTATAAGGCGGAGTATCTTCTTATCAAATCAAATGGTAATGGTAAATTTTCCTAGAGATAAAGCTGGATCATGGAACCTTATTTTCAAGGCTCCCTCTTTGTGAGTGATATTTCACCCATTTTCTACATTATCAAACATTTCACAGACAATATTGCACTATTATGTGTTTTATTTTGCTTTATCTCTGGGAAAATGTACCATTACCATTTGATTTGATAAGAAGATACTCCGCAGTATACTGTATGTAATTTCTGTTTTATGTGAGGGTAAAGGGTAACTCACAAAGGTGTTTTAGAGTATCTCTTATTATTTGTGTGTTTCACTGGCAATAACTTTCTACCAGTTGATATTTTTAGTATGTAATAACAACTCTTACTTTTTAGGGCATAACTTCCCTTGATCACAATAAAGATAAACAATTTGCAAAGCAGCTAAACAATTGTAAACTGACAAACAAAAGGCAATTCCACTTTGCAGTTTTTGTCTGACCACTTGCCAATAGCAATAGTTGACAAAGACGCACAGTTCTCTTGCTTCCCACCATCAGGTTGTTTGGTGATTTCAGTCTCCCAATGTTTAAAGGTGATACGGGTTCCGGTCATATCCACCCAGTTGCCCTCTGTTGCCATATCATTGATGCCAATCCAGATCTCTGCATTGGGACCTATACTTTTGCGGACGTAGTCATACAAATCATCGTTTTCGTCTCCATTGTCTGGGGTGCTTAGAGTTCCCCCTTGTGCAATACATACATCGCTAGCCTGGTGGTACATCTTTGGTTCGGAAAATGACAGCAAACATTTGTTATGTGTCTTCATACCCTTTAAACAAACTACAAAGACAAGAATAATACATTAATTGCATGGTGAATGGCATTTATGACTGAACACTGTTGTACAATACAACCTAAGGTTCTTAGAGCCTAATAAATCCTAATAAATTTGCAAAACATTATGTTTGTAAAACTTGTAACATTTCAGACAAGTTGTCCCATTCTTGCATGATCAATTAACACAATATGAATATTGGAATGGAAGGATTGTGACTTGTAGATCCGAGTTATAATTATAATGGAAGTTTGAACAAAGCTGTTAAGGGACTGGAAATAATTTAGGCTCAGGCTTATTCAAACCCTATTCCAAGCACTATTAACATGTGCCAAAACTCCATTGGCTTATATATGCTATTTCCCATATGTGGATAGATAGAGGAGAGACATGTAGCAAGGGATCATATTTAACTCAGAAGCATCCCTGTTTTACAGACTTTAACAGAAGAGGAGTTTGAGATTACTTCAACAGAGCAGCACTTACGTGTCTGCAATGACTGTTGCTCTTTCAGAAGATCCAGCTCTTCTCGAATGTTCTGAATCTCCTTCTTCAGCTCTTCAAACATTTTCATGCTAACTACTTCTGCTGGGTAACCAAAGAAATGCATTAGAATAATCAGGAATACAAGTACAAAATGCTTATTCATCTCTGGACATGTAGACACCAATACAGCTACTTCTCCAATTGGATCATACTATGCATCAGTCACATGTCATGAACAGAAAATTATATTTTTAATATAACATGTGCAAGGACTGCAGTTAGACATGTGTAGTTATCCCTTTAGACCCAGTGCATATTTTTGCAATAAACCCCCACCCAAAAAAATAAACCACTAGTCCCTATGCACCACCCCTAAAAATGATCACAGGAGTGGTTACCTTTGCTTAGAATGAATACCACCAAATTAAAACATTGGGATAGAGGAAATGACCACTAAAGAGCCATGACTTTTATAAGTGATCATGGTGATAGAAGTCTGCATGTACAGTGTTTCAGCTTGAAACACTGCACAATCTGAGATATTCAGTTTAAAATGTCTATCACCAGCATGCATAGCGCTCTATGACGGATGTGGTCATCTCCCTTCCAGGCAGTGCACATGCAAGGGAAAGCTAGATCTTCCCCCTCTCCGTTATGTACAATGTATTTTTTAATATTTAAGTAAATGCCTCTTCCACCACCCCTGTCTATTCCCCCATCTCCAGCTGCTAGCTTGTGTATGCGCTCAGAGCCAATGAGCGTGTCCAATCTAATGCTTCTCTACAAATTCAAATCTCTATAGATATGGAGCTTTCTGCACCATGACCCTTCTCCATTAGCCACAACTTTCCTATGCCTCCCTACCATTTCGATTTCGGCAAAATAGTCAAAAAGGAACTGTCCCCAACAATCATAGCACAACCAGATCATATGGTATGTTCAGGGCACTAGGTCCCTTTAGGGAGCACTGAACAGTGCTTCCTTCATGCCCTGCTATTAGTGGGCTGCCTAGAATGATGGACAGACTGATCGGCCATTAACTCAGGTGGGCCTACCCTGTTACTGGAGGAAGGTCCTTCCCTTGTGTGTGGAGCTGTGATGAAATTGCATCACTGGTCCACCCCTTTGCCTCCCTCCTACTAGCTCCAGATTCTTAAGACACCAATGTTGGGAGGTATGCTTTCCAATCTAGTAGACATGATTTAAAAGTCAGGATAACCAATGATAGATCATTGGTAAGCTGACTTGCTGATGGGAGTCCGCCTCACACCTAGTCTTTTTCCTCTTATTATCTGCACCGTGTCCCTATTAAACAGCTATAAAATACTAGATAATGAAAGTGCAGGGACTGGAGTCAAGTCAGCAGCTCAGCACACTGTCTGAGTTCCAATTTGTACATTCCAATCCGGACATTCCAATCAGATGCATTACAGTTGAATCGGTGCCCAGAGTATTCCTTTAACCCACTGCTATATTTACGAGGTTCCTCTTGAAAAAACCCTACACCACAGAATGTATTTAAAAGCTTTCACACTTCCCTCTCTCTGGTGCTATACTATTGTAATCTCTGTCATCTCTTCTTAAAATGAAACTGTGCCTCTCGTTTCATGCTCTATTTCACTGTCAGTGCTAATTTATAAGTGTTTAAATTTAAAATACATACGAGTAAATGTCTTTTAAAGGCTTCCAGTAGTATCTAGTTGATACTGATC
The DNA here is from genome assembly GCF_036172605.1 of Pelobates fuscus. Taxonomy (NCBI): domain Eukaryota; kingdom Metazoa; phylum Chordata; class Amphibia; order Anura; family Pelobatidae; genus Pelobates; species Pelobates fuscus. Next base: position 269,635,258 of record NC_086320.1, on the reverse strand, counting down.
AAAATTTGGGTTCTGCTTATTCACAACTCAAAGGGACATTATAGTCACCAGAACAACTACAGCTTAATGTAGTTGTCCTGGTGAGTATAATCATTCTCTGCAGGCATTTTCATGCAAACACTGCCTTTTCAGAGAATAGGCAGTGTTTACATTGCCCCATAGGGACACAACCAGTGGCCACTCCTCAGATGGCCAATGGAGGTGCTTTGTGGGGCAGTTCTGCACAGTAGGCAGCACTGCCAGAGACGCTGAATTGTCCTCATAGAGATGCATTAATTCGATGCGTCTCTATGAAGAGGTGCTGATTGGCCAAAAAGGTGTTTGGCCCCGCCACCAGCCTGCTTCCTTGTTAATTTCAGGTATTATCTGTCTAAAAATCTGCAATTCTGGTGATGTCACCAAGGAGATGGATTGGGGACAGGGACAGTGCTGGCAGACCCACATGGCACTGGAAATAAGGTAAGTTCCTCACCCTATATTGTTCCTTTAACCGTAAAACAGAGGTTAGAGGTTAAAAGTTATTACCTACAGGAGTTCTTCTGAATAAAGTTAGTTTGAAATTCCTCCATACAGTTAAGGACATATTGATGCCTAGTGCCTGCTGTTATCTATGTTGTACTGATAAAAAATACTGGGTAAAATGTCCCATATGAGTAATGTAGTATATGCTTTCTCTACTCTTGACAAAGGTGCATCATAGCTCTGAAACGCGCGTCGAGGAGGACGCCATTATAGGCGATTTTTATTTTATTAGGGTTTCCTATGGGCTCTGCCATCATGTACGTTGCCAGGATAGTAAACTTAGCTTCTTTATTTTAGAGCTGCCTTGAAGCAGCTAGAGAGATTTGGGGGGGTGTTAGGATCTGTGTGGGACTTTTTCCTTTTTTTTTTATATGGTTGGGATTTACCTTTACCTCTAAGCACCTCCCATACCAGCCCGGGTATGAGAGTAAGGTTTATGCATTAGGACCTTTAGAAAGGTATCTCAATAGAGAGTCCATGGGGTATGCTTTGACACTGGTTTAGGTGCTTTCAGACACAGTATTTACCTAGGTTAGCTACCTGGACTAATCCCAGATACCGCTCATATATATTTATTTTGATCCAGCCCTTCTGGATGACTGCTGTCCTATTTTTTTTAAAAAAACATTTTTACCTTTCTCTTTGCAACTATAATCAGGGTTGTGGTTTGTAGTGGGGAAGGGGGTAGATAATTATTGCCATGAACTCCTACCCTCCTGTTTTCGCCTTTAAATCCCATATTCACCCTCTTTTAAGTGGAGTTTGGTCTAATTATTAAGGTGGGGGTGGCGATTTAACACTCCATACACCTACCCTCCTGTTTCCTATAATCAGATTCTACTAATATACCAGTTTACTTCCATTATCTCTATCATTGTATCTACCCATACATTTTATTCACCTTTCTGAATATCTCTAATATTCCCAATATCTCTAATTTTCAAAATATATCTAATTTTGTATCTAAATGCTAAGCTTTATTCTTCTGATCCCCATAGACTGCTGCTATTTAATTGGCTACATTTGAGCCTTCCACTTGGAATAACATTTTATTACTAAACAGCTGTCTTTCTTGATACTATCTTTCTACTTGGGTTGATCAAGAATTAGTATATTTTCTCACGCTTGCTGTGATTGATATATAAAAGCCAGATAGGCAGACCCCCTAGGTTTCTCCGTTTTAATATTACACTTTCACAAGTCACTTTTGTGTTTTTCACTTTGTATTTTTTTTTCTTTTTCATTATTATCTAGATATGCCCTTTAAATACAAAAAAAAAGTTTATATTAAATTTTTTTGTTTCTTACCAATTATAGTGGATTATACATGTTACATGTGGGTAATCTAACCTTTTTTTGAGAATCGTTACCCAAAGTCTTTTGACTTGGGACCCCCTTTTTTCAAAGAAAGATTTGTTATCCTTTTTTTTAATTATGCTTTCTCCCTAAATATTAAAATATAATTCTTCAATAACAGTCTGTTTGCCTACAGTTCTCAAAGGAAGGCTTGGTTGCAATAACAGTTTTGTACCCCAAGTCTTCATTTGAAAACTGCAGGCAAAGAAATAAATGGAAAATGGTTCTTTGAATAACATAATTTTTAAATAACTGGATTATACAGAGATTAAAAATAGAAACTGTTATTGGGTCCTAGGCTGGCTGCAGTGGTAAATATTTCACATCATTACATGTGCCATTTCTTCTTGTACTTTTCCATGCATTCCTTTATGGTGATGTCTAGCTGAGAGACTCCAAATTGTTCTATGATCTGACACGAACAATGCAGTTTTACCTTCTGTACATGATGGGTCTGGAGTACATTAGAATTTGCACACAATACAGAGTGATTAGCGTCCTGTATATATGCACACATACAAATACACACATACATGATAGACACCCACTTATATGACAGACAAACTGATAATTCTAGTATCTTGTAAACAAATTTTGGAAGAATATTTTGGGAAAATCTTTCCTTTATCAAGTCTAAAACCTTTCTTTAGTCTTGATAAAGGAAAGTTCTCTCTAAAGCTTGTCATTCATGTACGTATGTGCTCAAGATTTCCACTCACACTCATCACTAGCCACTGGGAAGTAAAATAATTAAGCTGTGCAGAGCAGTGGTGTATCCTGGTTTTGTGCTGCCCTGGGCATGACAAAACTCAAGCGCCCCCCCCCCCCCCTTCCCCTGCCACCCCCTTCCCCCGCCACCCCCCCTTCCCCGCCTTCTAAATACACACACACATTCACTGACAGTCACACATACACGAGATAACAGACATACACACTCCCTAACAGACACGCATACATTCTCACTAACAGACACACACACACACTAACAGACACACACACGTACACACACTCACTAACAGACACACACACACACACTCACTAACAGACACACACACATTCACTCACTAACAGACACACACACACACACTCACTAACAGACACACACACATTAACACACTCACATTTTTTTTAAATTAATCCGCCCAGCCTCCTTACCTTTGGGAACGTCCTTGGTGCAGAGTGAGTTTGCTATAGACCATTCAAACTTGCAGTGGCTTGTAACTTTTAAGGTCTGGCTAATAGTTCTAATACTAATATGAAAGCCCTGATATATAATACTATAATTATTGTAAAACAAGGGAGATAAGGGACATATGGTTGCAATCAAATCCTTCTTGGAATAGTATCTAATCAATAGATCATGATTGCGCAAGTTAAAATTATATAGTATTGTTATGATTAAAAACACATTTAAATTGATCTTCTTCCAAATTAAAAAAGCACAAAAGCTAAGCTAATGAGTCCTATGTTATAAAACATGGCACTGTATACAAGAAACTTTGAATGGTAACTGTCGTGTATTTCATCTAGCAACTCATGCGTATGGCTTATTGCTTTCTTTTTTCATGGTTTTGTTGTGTTTTGATGTTATATAAAAGTAAGCCTGGCCATCATTTTTTAGTGCAAAAGCTATATATGCCTGACTATTAGTTGGATGTCTATTCATGGAACAATTCTTAAAGGAACACTTCAAGTGCTCAAACCACTAGTGTTGTAGTTGTTATGGTGCCAGGAATGTCCTCCAAGTGTAAGTATTCAAAAGGTTTAAGATCAGTTTGACAACTTAACCTCAATCTGCTGGGCAGCCCTGTGGAGGTAGCTCCTGGCCTAAAGTGGAGGTGCACAGTGGACTCCAGGGAATAGCTTATTAGCTGAGAGCACCCAGCTGACTCAGCCAATGAGCTCATGAGAGTTAACAAATTTTACTTGCTTTTAGGCTCTAGTCTAGAAGATGTTACTTGTAGTGTTTCTTTAATTATTATTAGCATTTATATAGCGCCAGCATATTCCGTAGCGCTTTACAATATTATAAGAGGGGGGATTTAACAATCAATGAGACAATTATGAAAACTTACACGAACAATAGGTTGAATAGGACCCTGCTCAAACAAGCTTACAGTCTATAAGAGGTGGGGCATAAAACTCAACAGGACAGGAGGTAGAAATCAAACAAGGCGGAGCGAAGCAGAGCTGGAGGAGAGAATAGAGTGCTGCCCTTTAGGAGAGAGCAAGAGACAGGTATGTGAGATAGAGGCAAGGCCGGTGCAAGGATTTTTGCCGCCCAAGGCAAAAGTAAAGTTTGCCGCCCCCCCCATGTGACATCACAATGCCCCACCCATATGATCTGCCATGTTAACTAACGCCAGTGCTGCAGTGCCGCCGTGTTTACATTAAAAGGCCTGCAGGGACAGGCTATAGACACCAGAACCACTACATTAAGCTGCAGTGGTTCTGGGGACTATAGTGTCCCTTTAATGTGAGGTAAATTAGAGATTAGTGCCACGAATAATATACCAGATTGCCTACTTACAACCAGATGAGGATGATGATGGGCTCTAGCTGCAGTCTGGTGTAGAACAGGGTCTCTGGAGGCTGTTTGTAACTGTGGTCACAAAAATCAATGTTCTGGGAGAACGGGAAGCAGCTCCATTTTTTGGGGGCCCTTTACACAGCTCAAGGTCTGGGTCCCAGGGTCCACCTTCATGTTCCACCAATGTGTTTTTTCACATTGCGTGGAGTGTGTAGGGGATGTCCTGATATGTGTGTAAGGAATGCATTGTGTGAATCTGTGTTTGTAAGGGCTGCAAGGTGTGTTTCTGTGTATGTACGGGATGCAGTGTGTGCGTCTGTAAGGGGTGCATTGAGTGTGTGTACGGGGTGCATTGAGTGTGTGTAAGGAATGCATTGTGTGTTTCTGTGTGTGTAAGGGTTGCATGATTGTGTGTGTGTGTGTGATGGATGTCAATCTCTCTCCCTCCCTTGTCACTCTCTTTCTCCCCCTCCCTCCCTTGTCACTCTCTTTCTCCCCCTCCATCCCCCCCTTGTCACTCTCTTTCTCCCCCTCCATCCCCCCTTGTCACTCTCTTTCTCCCCCTCCCTCCCCCCTTGTCACTCTCTTTCTCCCCCTCCCTCCCTTGTCACGTTCTTTCTCCCCCTCCCTCCCTCCCTTGTAACTTGCTTTCTCCCCCTCCCTCCCTCCCTTGTCACTTTTTTTCTCCCCCTCCCTCCCTTGTCACTCTCTTTCTCCCCCTCCCTCCCTTGTCACTCTCTTTCTCCCCCTCCCTCCCTTGTCACTCTCTTTCTCCCCCTCCCTCCATTGTCACTCTCTTTCTCCCCCTCCCTCCCTCCCTTGTCACTCTTTCTCCCCCTCCCTTGTCACTCTCTTTCTCCCCCTCCCTCCCTTGTCACTCTCTTTCTCCCCCTCCCTCCCTTGTCACTCTCTTTCTCCCCCTCCCTCCCTTGTCACTTACTTTCTCCCCCTCCCTCCCTTGTCACTCTCTTTCTACCCCTCCCTCCCTCCCTTGTCACTCTCTTTCTCCCCCTCCCTTGTCACTCTCTTTCTCCCCCTCACTCCCTCCCATGTCACTCTTTCTCCCCCTCCCTCCCTTTAAATCCCCTTCCCCCCACCTCTATTGTAGCGTGGCCGAGCTCTGTATGGTCCGTGGGTACAGGGAGCTTTTGTTTCCTGTACCCGGCCAGACTAAAAGGAAGTGCAGACTCAGTGTGCACTTCCTGTTAGTCTGGCCGGGTACAGGAGACAGATGCTCCCTGTACCCGCGGACCATACAGGACTCGGCCACTCTACAGTGATGGAGTGACAGGAGGGAGCGCTGAGCGCTTCCCTCCTGTCAGCCCCTCTCCTCGTGCTGCGCCCGGGCGGTGCGCCCTCATGGACGCACCAGCCCGGGCAAAGCTGCAGCTGCCTGAGGCTCTCTACAGAGCGCTCGGGCAGTTGCAGCATGAGGGGTGCCAGCGCTCCTGGCGGCGCCCCTTCCCAAGGGGCGCCCGAGGCGGCTGCCTAGTCCGCCTAACAAGTAGCGCCAGCCCTGGATAGAGGTTAGTCTGGGAGGCCATAGGCTTTCCTAAATATATGGGTTTTAAGACACTTCTTAAATGATTGAAGACTAAGGGAGAGTCTGATTGTCGTAGGCAGGCTATTCCATAGGAATCGAGCCACCTGCGAGAAGCCCTGCAAGCGCGAGTTGGCCGTCTGGGTGCGAGTAGCGCACAGGATAAGGTCATGGCCAAACATAACAGGTGATAAATATATTCAACCATGACAGGTGCATTCTGTGCTGAGGTATATTGCCGTAGATCTCTTAAAATATTTCAGATTGAATGAAGATTGAATTTAATGTCTTTATACCATTCTTGTGTACTGCTCGGTTTACTATCCATGTAATGTGGTACTATGAATTATTACTGCCTGTAAAAATAAAGTAATTTCAAATTAATAGCCTTTTTCTTCAATATTTAAAAAAACATAGATTTCCCATTGTGTTGACTCGGTTTCCTAAGGAAAGGGCATCTTTACTAAGTACCTTAGTGTTTACAGCTATTATTGAGCCAGTTACTTTCTCTCAGCTAACACTGAGTACCATGGGAGGACCTGACAGAGAGGAGGGGAAGGGGTCCAGGCGGGAGAGCCTTCGACTCCCAAAAGCTTCAGCCAACAGACTGGACTCAATGGAAGCCACCTTTCTGCCCCTTAAAGGTAAGGAACAGGACAGTGGCTAAAAATGTTACATTTGCATATGGGTCTATCTGTGCGTCTGTGTATCTGTCTTGTATGTGTGTCTGTGCATCTATTGGTGTCTATCAGTGCATTTCTCTGTTTGTGCGTATCTCTCTCTGTGTCTATGTGTGCCTGCACATGTGTGTCTATCAGTGCATTTCTCTGTTTGTGTGCATTCATCTCTGTGTCTGTATCTATCGCTATGTGTCTGGGTATCTGTATGACTGTATGTGTTTGTATGTGTCACTGTATCTATATGTATCTGTATCTGTTTGTCTGGTTGTGTATCTTGCCTGTATGTGTGCCCCTGCATGCCTGTCATTGTGTACCTCTGTGTATCTGTATGTGTGTCAGTGTTTGTATTTGTATGAGTGTCATTATGTGTATGTCTATGTGTGTCTGTGTGTGTCTGCGTATCTGTCTTCGTGTCCAGATATCTGCATGTCTGTTTCTTTGTATCTGTATGTCAGTGTGTATATCTGTGGGTCTGTTAATCAGTGTGTGCATTGCAGTGTATATGTGCTTACATCTCAGTATTCAAACTCCAACAGTACACAAAAATAAACCCCTGCATTCATATGTCAATACTAAATACACACACCCCTACATTCAAAGGCAAACACTACACACAAGCAAACCACTGCTTTTTAATGGCAACAGTACATAAAAACACTATGCACACATACACCCCTACATTCACATACATTCTCCATACCAAAACAACATAATCTCTCTCTCTCTCACACACACACACACACACACACACACGTGCAGAAACAGGCCATTATATTAATTATACAATTATAAATGTATACAGAAAGGGTACACATAGATTGTAAACTCATCTAAAAATCCCATTTCTATAATTGTACAGTGCTGTGGAATATGTTTACTCTATATAAATGCTAATAATAAATGAAATAATATGCTGCAAATCCTGTGGATTATATGTTATAACGTGTGATATAAAAGACATGTTAATTTACTAAACAGTGATTTGCGGTGAGGTATTCACTACACGTGTCACTCTACTATTTTATTTATTAGTTACATATCATGTTTAATTGTTATATAACTAGCCCACTATTTCATGAAGATGTATTCTACTCTTACACATATTTATGTAAATTTCATTTAATTTTGATTATGTACCAAACGGTGAGTTTTAAAATGAATAAATTCCCAAGTTCCTTTAAAAAGTACAATTTTAGATGGGCAGTTCTCCTTTCCAAGAGTCCAAGATGCCACACAACCCATACAAACAAGCATTAACCTATACTTACCTTTACTGGACTGCCTTTGTTTTTTGCCATTTTGCTGAAAAGTGATTTGAACAAAGCAGAAGACGCACAAGAACAGACAGACTCCTTTGAACGCCATGGTGCATCCAGCCCTTTGAAGCTCAAAAAATTCTTGCACTTTCTTTAATACGCCTATAATGAAAAACAGGCGGCATGCAAACTCTTTCCAGATCCCAAAGAAGGCTTTTTCCCAAAACCGTAGGCTTGGTGAGTGACAACAACAAGCATGGTCAAAATATGTATCTGTACAATAAATTGTTCCTATGGAGAAAATACAGAAAAATTGTTTATTAAAAGTAATCATATTTAACATTAATATGTTATAATATAAAACACAGAACTTTATGTTGTATAATGCAGGCTTCAAATTTCTATCATTAATTTTTATTTTTTTATTTCTGTGTTTATTATATTTATTTTTAATTACAATCCGTTGTAGTGCAATACTGAATTAAACTTCCTGTAGATAACTTGTGTGTCTTTTTTGTTCTTTCTTGCTGAGACTAAATATACATTAAACACAAAATGCTGGGTTCATTAGGAGCCAAGGAAATTCTATTTTAAAGTAGAAACACTGTGCTAATTCCAATTTGCTCCAAATGAATTCATCCACTTAACCCATTAGTGACTGAAGCTTTTACAAGATTCCATGCCTGGCTTTCTCTTTAAATGGAATCATCAACATGTTTTGAAATTATTTTATCCCATTGTACAGCGCTACGGAATCTGATGGTGCTATATAAATAATAAAATAATAATAAAGGGAAGATAGGATTTTGTTTTCTTCTCATATGCCTGTTCTTTCTTCTCATTTTGGCTTTTGTCTCTTAAATTACTATTCTATAATTCCCAATATTTACAGGCTTGCTACCATCCTGGGAGGGAACATGTCAGTAGAGGGCATGCCAGTGACACAGTGGGAAGAAGCTCTCTACCCTCCAATAAATGGGGAATGGGGGGCAGTGCCATCTTAACAGCATTAACCACTCACAGGAATAAAAATCTAAATTATCAATACAATTAAGCGTATCTTTATTGATACCTCAAACAAATGCAATATATTCACAGTCTGCTGAATACACACACACACACAGAACTCAGAATACACTCAGGCTGCTGTATACACACACAGACTGCTGAACACACACACACTGCTGAATACACACACTATGTGTATGTGAGGGATGAGATGTTTATGAGGGGTGCACTGTGTGTGTGTATGTGAGGGGTTCTGTGTGTATGTGAGGGCTTTTGTGTGTATGTGAGGGGTTCTGTGTGTGATGGGTGCTGTCTCTGTGAGAGATGCTGTGTGTGTATGGGGTTGCATAGGGATAAGGGATTTTTGTTTTTTGTTATTTTTATTTGAAAATAAAAAATCTTCATATCCCCCCATGTTTTTTTTGTGAAGGAGGGGGGACACTGCCAGCCCTGGTGTTCTGGTGGTGAGTAGTATTGAGTTACAGTCTGCAACTCCTCTGGCTGCAGGCTGTCTTCACTCCTCTCAGGAGCAGAATGCTGTGTCAGAGTTTTGCCACGGCAACGCTCAGACCAGCCTGCTCGCGGGAGGAGCGCTCTGCCTCCCAGATCCTCCCTCCCTCTCACTAACGAAGGGCCTTTGGGCCAGTAAGGGAGATGTTTGATTTCCTTACTGGTCCAAGAGGGCCCAAAGAAAGTGAACAGGGCTGGTTTGTCTGTGGGTCGGTAGGGGAGATCAAAGGATCCATGCCGAAAGACGGCCCTGTGGGCGGCAAGCAGGCTGCAAGTCACTGTAGCTCCTGAGGAATTATGCTTTTAATGCTTAATACTTACATTTGTTCACATTCTTTCTGCAGAACAAGTTTTTGATGTTGCCTAATATTGTGTGATTCTGGGTCCCAGAGAGTGACTCAAGGACTTTGAGGCTTTACTTGCTGACCTGGCTGCTGTGCATGGCACCTTCCTGGTCCCATTCCCCCTCCCCTTTGGACTGGGTGGTTATCCCAGTCCCCACTGAAGAGGCTGCACGTACTGCCGATCTGGGACACATCCAAGGACTCAAATGCCTATCCATCAAGATGGCTGCAAGACTGCATTGTGCTGGCACATGCACGCAATTGAGAGACCTAATGGCCATGATCAATCGGCTGCTTGAGAACTTCCTGGCACGGCTGGTGAAGGACTAATGATCCACCCACACTCACGCTTTATTTCTGCAGAGGAGCCTTCCTGGGCCAAGATCTAACCAGGGACGAAGATCCTCTCACCTCCCACACCCTTGGAGGGCTTTGCGGTGGAGCCACCAAGGACTTCCAAAATGACAGTTGCCTTGGACTTACTCCAAGTCCAGGCCAGTGGAGCATGGGTGATATGTCCGATGCAGGCCTGGTGCTGGGGTGACATAATTCTGTTGCTCCCGCGTCCAAACAGCACTAAGCTTCGGCTGGTAAAGTCTTTGCCATTTATCAGACAGGGCATGGGCCGACCAATCCTACATCCAGCAATACCCTAATGTGACAGCAAGTTTAACTATATCATTGTTGGGGGCCTTATATGTATTTATCTGCTTGTCCCGGTTTCCTAAATATGTTGGGCGGCCTCCCAGGGGGATACTTCTCAGTCTATTATTTGACATCTCATATTTTTTTTGTATTCAGTCTACTAGCATAACACTCTTGTCTTCTCTATATATTAAAACACAGTGCGGTATCTTTTATATTTCATGTTCATTCCACATTCTTGTATTGTTCTTTATACTAATTAAAATATTACTGCAAGCCTATATGCTTTAATCAGCACTGCAAAAATAAAGAATTGAAAAATATATATAAAAATTGTGGAATTTTCTTTTGTTTCATGCATCTGCAGAGCAACCTTGGATGGTGGGAGAGACATACAGAATTATGAATATCCTGATCAGGGCCAGTGCAGGGAATTTTGTCACCCTAGGCAAAAAAGATTTTGCCCCCCCATTCGCTTCACCTATAATGTGACATCACAATGCCCAAACCATGTGATCCGCCCATGTCATGACATCACATAGAACTGTCATGAATTAAAAATAAATTTTGTATTTGGGTAGAAGTAGCCAAACTGCAAACATGGCTGTATTGGTGATTTTATTTTCCAATTTGTCTATTTTGGCCGTAAATTAGAAATGCACTCTAAATCCCTTTTGAATTGCTAGCAATTCTCACTTTGGTGAATAAACATGTAAACCCCTTAACCCCTTCACGATGCTGGACGGAAATTTTCCGTCAATGCAGTCCTACCAGTAAGAACGGATGATGGATAATTTCCGTCATTCACTAACAGTATTCAAATCGAGGACTAGAGCTGCTGCCTAATTCAACAGCAGTCAACTTCGTGTAAAGACCTATCAAAAGCAGTTGTGTCTCAAGCTCTTCATAGTAAGCTGAGTTTGGAGACCCGTCTAGTAAGAGCATGTCATAGAAATATTTTGATGGATTCTAAAGGACAAGATTTACCCACACACCACTTCTACTTTTAGAATTGGTGATGGTGATAGGAAAGTCTATGTTTTGCTTGAAATTAGGCACATAGAAAGAAATATGGCTTGGAGGCCAGCCTCCTCCCTACAGACTATGTACCCGGTCACAGAATACCCAAAAAGACTACTCTCACCGATGTCTTTCCTCCTTACCAAGCAGATGCAGTCTAACCGAGTGCCTGGCACCCTTTGTAGAGACCAGGGTGAGAAGCAAAAGTTTAAACCCTTACCTGAGTGGAATTAAGATTCCATATGTGGAATCAGGGTGATGAGGAGGAAAGCTTTGTGAAGATATATGGGCTGTAGGGGTTCTATGTTGTGAAAGAGAGTTTGGGGTCCTGATCTCCCAGCGCCCTCTCTGGAGAGGACTCATGTGTGGATGGACTGTTAACAAGTGCTGGGAAGAAAACCTTCCTTTGATCTGTTAATCACCTCCTGGAAGGTGAATACAAGTTTGTGTATAAATGCTGTGTCTGTGTTCTAATAAAACAGTTCTTGTTTCACCTTTCATTAAGTCTTGACAGATGTTTGGACAAGCTGCTAAATGGACTATACACGCTGTGGATGATCGAGTCAGGGAGAATAATGAAGGTACACTGGCTGAGTACGGGAGCATCGTTACTCCGTCCCTCCCTAGCTCAGAGCACATAATCTGAGCCGGTGAGAATAGTTCAGTCAAATGCTTCTAAACAGCTTTAGTCAGATCCTGGCCATTTTAGCTTAGTCTGTTTTCAGTTCACTACAATTCTTTGAGAAAAATAGAAAAATAAAAATTGACATTCACAATGGATTAATATTCCCACATATAGTGATACTTAACTTTGAAAGATGTAGCTTCCCAGGTAGTTTTTCCAGTTTACCACCATTCTTAACCCCTTAAGGACACATGACGTGTGACATGTCATGATTCCCTTTTATTCCAGAAGTTTGGTCCTTAAGGGGTTAAACAGCAAAATAGTCAAAATATTAGGGATTCAGCTAAACATTTTAAAAAAAGGATAATAAAATAACACCAGTTATTCCAATGATTTAATATCTCAGGACCATGGTTCTGATTGAAGGAGGCAAAGAAGGTGTTAGCCCCCTAGCCTACATTAGGGGAGGCACCACAAGGCGCCAAACTTTGCTACATTTTGTGAGTGTAATTTTACAGCGCATATTACCTTGTATATAACTGTGCTTCACCATATGGTGTTATTTTTAATCCTTTTTAGGTGTTTAGCTGTATCCCTAATATTTTGCTACAATTCATTGTTTAGTGAATAAGACCCTTAGGTAAATTTCTGTATTTTCTTATCTAGTAAGAATTTTCTAAAAGTAAAACTATATTATAAATATCACAGTGAAGTAATGTGTCTGATTTTCCTTGTTAATTTGCACTACATAATATTTAAAGAATAACACATAGGAGGTGATAATTAGTGATAGACATTTTAGGAAAAGTTTGTTAAGCTCTTAAAGATTTTTTGCATTTTCTCAGTTATGTATGTGCAAATGGGGTTCCCAGTGACTAACACAAAAGACAAAAGGTGTATTATACCTCTTTTCCACGGCACTTCAGGATAGAGAGAAATACTTTAGACTAACAGCAGCTTCAAATAGCAATATATATATATATATTTAAATTCTTTATTTTTGGTGCATTTTGCATGGTACAAAATTTTTTACATGCCACTTCCACGTACTCAGGATTCGGCTATTTTACAATTAACTTTTAAACATCGGGTATGGCAGTCAATAAGTTTGCAATTTTTTTTTTGCTGATAAATTGGTCTGTGTGGTTGTATCGGGGTGACCTGTGTATGTGACTGAGACCTCCATTTTATGTAGAGTGGTCTGGCCCTGTTTGTCCGTGGTTTCCGTGAGGTATGTCCCACATGTTCTGTCTCGTGTGCGGTGAGGCAGTGTGGTCTGTGGATACAGGTTGTGGGAACAATTGTGGGGATACAATGGGTTTGTTAGAGCTTAGTTTGGGAGCTCGAAATCATGTCTACCGGTGGGTAGTGATGTCGCGAACACGAAATTTTCGGTTCGCGAACGGCGAACGGAAACTTCAATGGGCAGGCGAATTTTAAAACCCACAGGGACTCTTTCTGGCCACAAAAGTGATGGAAAAGTTGTTTCAAGGGGACTAACACCTGGACTGTGGCATGCCGGAGGGGGATCCATGGCAAAACTCCCATGGAAAATTACACAGTTGATGCAGAGTCTGGTTTGAATCCATAAAGGGCAGAAATCACCTAACATTCCTAAATCACAATGGATATGGATTGACACCTGACATATGACATATTGACACCTTGACATATGGATTGACACCTGTCCTCAGAGACCCTGATACACACTGACACAGAGCAGAATAGGGACTGTTCCTCCTACATAGGGTCACTTGGCAGATATGGATTGACACCTATCCTAAGGATCCCTGATACACACTGACACAGAGCAGAATAGAGACTGTTCCTCGTACATAGGGTCACTTGGCAGATATGGATTGACACCTGTCCTCAGAGACCATGATACACGCTGACACAGAGCAGAATAGAGACTGTTCCCCCTACATAGGGTCACTTGGCAGATATGGATTGACACCTATCCTAAGGATCCCTGACACAGAGCAGAATAGAGACTGTTCCCCCTACATAGGGTCACTTGGCAGATATGGATTGACACCTGTCCTCAGAGACCATGATACACACTGACACAGAGCAGAATAGAGACTGTTCCCCCTACATAGGGTCACTTGGCAGATATGGATTGACACCTGTCCTCAGAGACCATGATACACACTGACACAGAGCAGAATAGAGACTGTTCCCCCTACATAGGGTCACTTGGCAGATATGGATTGACACCTGTCCTCAGAGACCCTGATACACACTGACACAGAGCAGAATAGGAACTGTTCCCTCTACATAGGGTCACTTGGCAGATATGGATTGACACATATCCTAAGGATCCCTGATACACATTGACACAGAGCAGAATAGAGACTGTTCCCCCTACATAGGGTCACTTGGCAGATATTGATTGACACCTGTCCTCAGAGACCATGATACACACTGACACAGAGCAGAATAGAGACTGTTCCCCCTACATAGGGTCACTTGGCAGATATGGATTGATATAATCCATCCACTTGGCAGATATGGATTATATAATATTGGCAGGGGCAAGGAAATTCCCTCTAAATAGATGGGTATGGAGACCGGAGTGATAAAGTGTCAATAAGGTGATATAAAGCATACTTTTAAATTTATTTTGCAAATGTTGCATCCTTTCCGACTTGTTGTAATTCAGTAACATTTCAGGCACTTTCTGCTTATACCGGGGGTCTAGTAGCGTGGACACCCAGTACAGGTCGTTCTCCTTCAGCCTTTTTATACGAGGGTCCCTCAACAGGCACGACAGCATGAAAGACCCCATTTGCACAAGGTTGATGCCGAGCTACTCATTTCCCGTTCCTCCTCCTCAGTGATGTCAATGAAGGTATGTTCTTCCCCCCAGCCACGTACAACACCACGGGTACCAGATAGGTGACAACGAGCACCCTGGGATGCCTGTTGTGGTTGGTCTTCCTCCTCCTCCTCAAAGCCACATTCCTCCTCTGACTCCTCTTGCTCACAAAGCTCTTCCAGCGTTGCCGCAGGTCCAGCAAGCGATGCTGATAAGGCTGTTTCTGGTGGTGATGGTGACCACAACTCTTCCTCTTCACGCTCATCTACGGCCTGATCCAGCACTCTTCGCAGGGCACGCTCCAGGAAGAAAACAAATGGTATGATGTCGCTGATGGTGCCTTCGGTGCGACTGACTAGGTTTGTCACCTCCTCAAAAGGACGCATGAGCCTACAGGCATTGCGCATGAGCGTCCAGTAACGTGGCAAAAAAATTCCCAGCTCCCCAGAGGCTGTCCTAGCACCCCGGTCATACAAATATTCATTAACGGCTTTTTCTTGTTGGAGCAGGCGGTTGAACATTAGGAGTGTTGAATTCCAATGTGTCGGGCTGTCGCAAATCAAGCGCCTCACTGGCATGTTGTTTTGCCGCTTGATATCTGCAAAGTGCACCTTGGCCGTGTAGGAACGCCTGAAATGGCCACACACCTTCCTGGCCTGCTTCAGGACGTCCTGTAAGCCTGTGTACTTATGCACAAAGCGTTGTACGATCAGATTACACACATGTGCCATGCACGGCACATGTGTCAACTTGCCCAACTTCAATGCCGCCAACAAATTTGTTCCGTTGTCACAAACCACTTTGCCGATATCCAGTTGCTGCGAAGTCAGCCACTTTTCCACCTGTGCGTTCAGGGCGGACAGGAGTGCTTGTCCGGTGTGACTCTCTGCTTTCAAGCAAGTCAAACCCAAGACGGCGTGACACTGCCGTATCCGGGATGTGGAATAGTACCTGGGGAGCTGGGGGGGGTGCCGTTGATGTGGAGCAAGACACAGCAGCAGAAGAGGACTCAGCTGAGGAGGTTATGGAAGAGGATGGAGTAGGAGGAGTAGAGGAGGTGGCAGCAGGCCTGCCTGCAAGTCGTGGCGGTGTCACCAACTCCTCTGCAGAGCCACGCATCCATGCTTGGCAGGCGTCAGCAGGTTTACCCAATGCGCAGTGTAGGTGATATACCTGCCCTGACCATGCTTTGCAGACCAGGTATCAGTGGTCAGATGGACCCTTGCCCCAACACTGTGTGCCAGACATGCCATTACTTTCTTTTGCACAATCGGTACAGGTTGGGGATTGCCTTTTGTGCAAAGAAATTTGGTCCGGGTACCTTCCACTGCGGTATCCCAATAGCCACAAATTTTTTGAACGCCTCAGACTCCACCAGCTTGTATGTTAACCCTTGTATGTTAACCCTGCAACAGTTCACCTCCCTCCTGCGCATGCAGAAAATCAAGTACCGCTGGGGCCCAGCGCATACTCTGCAGGTTACCAAGGATGACGCCAGGCATACCGTACGCAACATGCAGGAGGCAGAGGGAATCCTGGGGCAACTGGGTCTCCCCCCGGACTCGCTACTCACATCGAAGCCTCCAACAAACTCCACGCTCCCTCCATATTGGGGCAACGCTGAGGCTCCAACATTTGTCCCTAGAAACCTAGCCGGGACATCACCCGCAACTTGAATGGAAAACGGGACTAACAGGTCAACCCTGCTTACGGAGACTCTCAGGTCATTGATCGTGTCAAGAGGAGGGGAACAACTTAAAAAATAGATTCCTGGCAAATTCTGAAGAAAAACGTGCAAACATGAATCCTGAAAGTACAGAAAGACAAAACCACAAGAAGAATTTTTTGAAGACGACAAATAGCTGTGTGATATAATGTAGAAACATTTTATTCACCAGATAAAAAGAAAACAACCGACTTAATACAGTTTTTTACAACTTTGCTAGTTTTGCATTGATTTTTTTAGCCAGTACTTCCTTTAGATATTGCACTGAATATAGTAAACTCTGTAGTATGTTAGTTTTAGTTGCCAGAAAAGCTAAATAATAGTTTTCACATTTGGTAGATAGCTTGTGTGTGCTAATATTCATACTTGCATTTTGAATTTTAAGGCAGTATTTCTTATTTATAAGCAGATTTTGATATTTTTGTATCTTTTGAAACATTTATTTTCTCAAGCCGCTTTGATAGATTAACATTTCTTTATTTTATTAATCAACATGCTTAATCGTATTGGTGTACTAATTTCCAGTATATCTAAAAATGTTTTACATATTTTCTGATTTTAATTGCCATGTGTACCTTTCGTATGCCCATGTGAAACATTTTACCATTTAGGGCCCAGAGTGGGGTCATTTAAACAGATCATACCTCGAGTGCAGAGTGCGTTTAATCCGACTCGTTAATGTTAGTTATTCACTAAGCTTAGTGAAAACATAGTTGGCTTAAAGATGTTTTCTATTCAAGTTCTTGTGCCCCACAGTTCAAATTAACATTCAAATTACAATTCATGACAGATCACACAAGTGAATAGCCCTGCCAATGTCGTCTCAGAATTTTTTTGTTATCTAAGAAGAAATAAAAATGCATATCAACGAAAAATGCTTTTCCTAGCTGTTATGGTATTGAAAGCCAGCTGTGATTTCCCTATGCACAATTAGCAATGCTAACTGCTGTATGACGCCCCCTAGCTGTGTACACATAGTTTAACTTTTATAAGTATTATCCAACTAGGTACTACTATACTAATCATCAGTCAGCTGTTAACTACTTTTCAATGCTTTTCCTGTGCCTAGTCAGGGTAACAAGATCTTTGAATATTTTATACTAAAGTTAGCGATGTTACATTTCTATTCAAGTGTCCTAGATCAGTTAGATAAGCCAGTGCCTAGATTGAATGCTCCATAAAGTTTATAACGCATTGTGCCGCCAAGGTTTCGTTAGACCTGCTCAGCTAAACTAGGACCACATTTTAACTCAGTGTAATGTGTAAACGTGGACAATCTCGACATAAATAACTAAAAAATGTGCACGGATTTATGAAAACCCCATTGTTAAAAATGTTGATGATCAGCGTGAGGAATGCTATTGGGGCACCACACGCCTGCTGTTATGATTTTTTGCACTGCAAAAATAAAGAATTAAAAAAAAAAAAAAAAGCTGGCGGGCTAATAGTTCGGACAAGCCAGCTGTCAGACGCGGGGCAAGGGGGTGACTTTCTGACATTGGCTTCTTATGCTCAAACATGTCCTTGACAGACACCTGACTGTGGGCAGATGAGCGGGAACTGCTCAAGGCGAGAGACGGAGTGGCGTATGGTTGAGAGGGGGCAAGGAGGACAGCAGTGGTTGACGTGGCTGAAGATGCTGGACCAGGAGGAGGATGGCGGCTTTGAGTTTGTGTGCTGCTTGTACTCATGTGTTGATCCCATAGGCGTTTGTGATGTGCGATCATGTGCCTACGCAAAGCAGTTGTACCTAGGTGGGTGTTGGACTTCCCACGACTCAGTTTCTTTTGGCACAGGTTGCAAATGGCATCGCTGTTGTCAGAGGCAGACACACAAAAAAAATGCCACACTGCTGAGCTCTGCAATGACGGCATTCTGGTGGTGGACACAGCATGCGTTGATTGGCGTGCTGTCGGGCTGACCCCGGGTGCCGGTGCATGCTGTCTGACTGTGCCACTAGCTCCTTGCGACGACCTCCCCCTGCTTCCAACTCGTCTCCTCCTCCTCCTCTCTGTCTCCCCATCTGAACTTTCGTCCTGTTCTTCTTCTTGCTGAGCGGGCACCCACGTGACATCCATGGACGCATCGTCCTCATCAACCGCTTCACTTGTATCTGACAACTCAGCAAAGGAAGCAGCAGCGGGTACAACATCATCATCATCACACCGTACGTCCATGCTGCCTGCCTGAGACATATCCCTGTTATCTACATCCTCTGGCAATAATGGTTGCGCATCACTCATTTCTTCAAACGGATGTGTGAATAACTCCTCTGACATACCAAGTGAAGTGGCTGTGGTGCTAGTGTTGGTGGTGGCGGCAGGCGGGTGAGGGGTATCTTGAGAGGTGCCCGAAGCTAAGCTGGAGGAGGATGGTGCGTCAAGGTTCCGAGCGGAAGCTGTAGATTGGGTGTCCTGTGTTAGCCAGTCAACTATGTCCTCAGAACTTTTCAAGTTCAGGGTACGTGGCCTCTGAAAACTGGGCATTATTCTAGGGCTAAAGGGAATCACAGCACCACGAACACGATGGCCCCTGCGGGGTGGCCTGCCTCTGCCTCTCATTTTTTTTTGGATTAGTGGTACTATGAGTGCAAGCTACTGTGAGACCAGATATGAGTGGCACTGTGCAGTGGCAGAGGTTGGCAGAGTACACGCTGTAGGCCTGACACACCCACTTGAAGACAACTAACTGCTATTCAATCTATAACAGTGAAAATGTTTCTTCTTTTTAAATGCACGCTATTGTGACACCAGATATGAGTGGCACTGTGCAGTGGCAGAGGTTGGCAGAGTACACGCTGTAGGCCTGACACACCTGCTTGAAGACAACTAACTGCTATTCAATCTATAACAGTGAAAAAGTTTTTTTTTTTTTTTTTTTTTTAATTCTTTATTTATAACAAGGTGAAACACCAACATCACAATACACAGTGTAAAACATCACATTTGTAGAGTCTTTAGTAAGATCCAGCGTGAGCCTTGAGCCAATTATTCAAAATAGATCGTGTGTTATTCTTAGTATCGTTGATACATTAGGCACACTGGTCTTGAAGTGTCCGTATATGTGCGCGGTGTCTCTCCAATTTTCCAATAACATAAAATTCAAAAAGAACAAGAATGGCTGCGGTACACGATATATCTCTTCGGTACGCATGTATATAAGATCCCATTTCTGTCAGGTGCACATTACACAGGGCCTCTATACAACCCTGCCCAAAGGGATACTACATAATATAATTGCGCATGTCTAAGAATAGTACTGGGTGATACCGATCCCTATCCAGTAGGACCAAGATCCAGCCATGGTAGAGATAGAATGAGCAGTTAAAGCCATTCAAAGAATAAAAAGTAGAGAAATGAAAGGACAAAGGACAATACAAACAAGGAAAACGGGGGTGAAGAGAAGTATGGAAAGATATTCAGAGGGGGGGTGGGGGGGGAGGGAGGGGGGGGGAAGGGGGAGAGGTAGCCACTCGAGGTAGGAGTAGTCACCCGACCTCAGCACCAGCCTATAAGGTCATACCCTCTGCTAGAAGCTCTGGAAGGGGATCCCATCTCATTCTCCTGAAAGGGAACCTGGTATGTAAGCATCCGGCTCCCCCATAGGTGATGGAAGAAAGGAGAGCGGTGGTCCGGATCCCCCTTCCTTTTTACCTATTCACCCGCACCACTATCTATCCACGGTGCCCAAACTCTATCAAACTTTGCCGTTGTGCCTCTGACCTTCGCTGTGAGTTTATCCATGAGGAACGTATCCTTAATCTTTTGTATTACCCTAAGAAAAGGGGGGGGAAGGTTGAAGCCATACCTGGGCCAATGTCTGCCTCGCCGCCAGGTTTACGTTATTCAGCAATTTCAGTTCCGTCCTGGTCCAGCCCTCAAGAGGTCTGGCCAGAAGGAAGACCCATGGGTTCAGGTCTATCTCCCTACCGAAGATATCCTTCAGTAAGTTCGCCACTTCCTTCCAGAACGGTGTGATCCGAGGGCATTCCCACCACATGTGTAGGTAAGTCCCCTTATGACCGCAGCCTCTCCAGCATAAATCAGTGGGTATCCTATTCATCCTGCACAACTGCACCGGGGTGGTATACCACCTAAACATGGTCTTATATGCTTGCTCCTTTATTGAAACACAAATAGACGAAGCTGCGGCAGCTTCCCAAATCTCCTGCCAATCCACCCCCTCCAACTCTTCACCAAGATCCGCCTCCCACTGGGCTATGTACGTAAGGTCCCCCCATTCTGACGTGGAGGTGCTCAGTTGTGCATATAAAGCTGTTATAAGGCTCCTCGGGAACTGTGCCCTAAGGCACATAGCTTCGAAGAAGGTAAGCGGTTGCAACGCACTAGATCTATTGATCGGGGCCTGTGCAAAGTTTCTGAGTTGTACAAAGCGAAAGAAGTCAGAAGGGCGGAGATCTGCCCTGGCCTTTAAATCCTCAAACTGAAGCAGTGACCCACCTTCATATAGCTGGCAAAGGCGTTGGACACCCGTTCCCTCTATTCCTATGAAGTCCCTGGCGTATAGTCCAGGGGGGAAAGCTTTGTTTCTGAGGTAAGGGGTCAATGGGGATGTCCGAGAGGACAACCCGTATTTGACCGATGCAATATCCCATATCTTCATCGAATTTGCTATGGCCGGGCATTCAATTCGTGTTGTCGGTCTATGTTCACGAGGAACCCACATAAGGAATTGTGGCTTATCAGGTCCCATTAGGGATGACTCAAGGTCAACCCACCTCCGTTCATCTGGAAGGGTGTGCCAATACGCTATCTGCGTGAGTTGGGCCGCCAAGTAGTAAAAATAAAAATTTGGCAATCCCAGGCCCCCCCTAGATTTTGTTCTATAGAGGATATTACAGGAAACTCTATGCTTCCTGTTTTGCCAGATGAATTTCCCTGTGGCTTGTTGAAGCGGACCCAAGTCAGACCTGGTGAGTCGAACTGGGAGAGCTTGGAACAGGAATAAAATTCTGGGGAGGATATTCATTTTTACCGAATGGATTCTGCCAATCCAAGAGATTGGTTTATCCTGCCATCGTTCCATATCCAAAATAAGAGCGCGAATCATGGGAGTGTAATTCTGCTGAAATAGCTGGGCGGGGTCCGCCGTCAGATGTATCCCCAGGTATTTAATGTGATGCCTTTCAATACGAATATTGTGGTTATTTCCTATACGAGCGATATCAGACTCACTCATACTTATAGGTAGGGCGCACGACTTAGGCAGATTCACCTTGTATCCAGCCATTTCACCGTATGTCTCTAGGACTACTGCCAGCGCGTCCATTGACTCCGTCGGTTCCGTCAGAGTCAGCAGAACATCGTCGGCGAACGCAGACACAACATATCTCTGGTCCCCTATCGAAATACCGTGAATTTCATCAGTACATCTCACTTGTTGTAATAGAGGTTCCAGTGACAAAGCAAAGAGCAGGGGCGACAAGGGGCAACCCTGTCTAGTCCCATTGCCCAAGGCAAACGGTATAGCCTTGGAGCCCGCTATACGGACCCGAGCCCGGACATCCGTATATAAAGCCCGAATTGCAGTAATAAACGTATTCGGGAGGCCAAAGTGTTGCAGGACCTCGAATAGGTATGGCCACTTAACCCTATCGAAAGCCTTCTCTGCGTCAAGTGACAGGACCAATGTTGGGATTTTCCTATTTGCTTGTCGCCAGAGAAGGTCAATGTTACGTCGAGTGTTTTCGTATAACTGTCTACCAGGGATAAAACCCACCTGGTCCGGATGGATCAGCCGATTCAAATAGGGGTTCAGGCGGGTTGCTAAGATCTTAGCTAGAAATTTAGAGTCATGGTTTATCAATGAGATCGGTCTATAATTCTCAGGGAGTGAGTCGTCTCTGCCCGGCTTTGGTAACAGGATTACGTCGGCCAGCGACATGTCCCTGTCTGGAATACCCCCTTTCATTAAGTCGTTAAACAACGTCTCAAGATGCGGTACCAGTTCCTCTCGGAACAACTTATAATAACCGCCCTCAAAGCCATCCGGGCCTGGGGCCTTATTGCCCTTCAAGGACGAAATTGCCGCGTCTATTTCGTCGGCCGTGATTTGAGCCCCCAAGGAAATAACATCACCGCCCTCCAGTTTTGGTAAGGCTAATCGATCGAGGAAAGCTCTTGCTTCCCCGATCTCACGCTGTTGACGTTCCCCGTCTACTACTCCAGAATGGTTATATAAGTTGGAGTAATATGCTGTGAATACCGACGCGATATCAGTGGGATCCGTACAATGCTTACCTGCAGCGTCCTTGATGCTCGTGATATGAAAGTGACCCTGTCTCGGGCGGAGGGACCTAGCTTACAACGTGTCCATTTTATTAGACTTTTCGTAGAATGTCCTCTTAGTCCAAACCACTGCCCTGGCTGTGTCGTCCAAGAGTAACTCTCGCACTGACATACGCACTTTCTGTACGTCTGCCAATGTGATAGCCGACGGGGCTGTCTTATGTTTCTCTTCTGCACGACCCAGGGCCTCTAGAAGGGAGGACAATAGTTGCAATTTACGTTTCTTTTTTACCGTCGCTTCTCTGATAAAAATTCCCCGGATAACCGCTTTGTGGGCAGCCCAGACCGTAGCCGGTCGGAGGTCCGGGGTTGCGTTCCGGAGAAAATAATCGGATAATTCCTGACGGACCGTTTCCACCACGACCGGGTTCTGTAAAAGCGAAGTATTCAGCTTCCAGGACCACGGAGACGCAACACATAATTTATCCATAGTTATCGAAATGTCTGCGTGGTCTGACCAGGATATAGAAACGATCGTGGAAACAGAAACCTTGGACGCCGCGTGCGAATTAACTAGAAATAAGTCTATCCTAGAATAAGAGTCATGGGGTGCGGAATAGAACGTAAAATCACGGGCGTCTGGATGATGAGCTCTCCATATGTCTAGGAGGCCTGTACGCTGGATAAATGTGCGGAGTATCTTGTCCTGACTCCCTCTACCGTGAGATCTTGGTATCCCGCTGCAACGGCTCCGGTCAACTGCCGGGCACGGGGTGGCGTTAAGGTCTCCGCCGACAATTATCATGCCGTGCGGTAGGCTGTTGACCATTTGAGCCATGGCATCCCAGAATTCGGCCGATGGAACATTAGGGGCGTAAATATTGAGGAAGTGGATCGTGTGGGAGTGTAAACTCCCAGAGAGCAACAAATAGCGTCCCTCCGGATCGGCTGTCACAGTCCCTATCCGAAAGGGGCACCTATGATGAATTAGAATAGCTACTCCGTTCCTCTTATTTAGAGCTCTCGCCTCATGTACAACGCGGAACGTGTGGTCCCTCAACATTAGTTTCGTTGGCTTAGGTATATGCGTTTCTTGCAGAAAGGCAATATCAGGGTTCAGGCGCTTAAGTTCCCTAAACATAAGGCGCCTTTTACTCGGGGCATTAAGGCCTTTGACATTCAGGGATAACAGTTTTAACGGCATTGCAATCGGCTTGTCACACAAGTTGGATCCTCTACGGATCCATCTCGAGAATGCGGTGCGGGTATCATGACACCTCCCCCCACCGGGGTCCGAGCAGGGAAGAGGGGTAGGGAAGGGTATCGGGGATGACAAGGGGTGAGAGAACAGTGAAGGAAAGAAGAGAGAGAGAAAGGAAAAAACATAAAAAACAGTAGCCTGGACTTACCTATTGCCAGGACCAAATGGGAAATATGTCTAGGCGTTTCCAGAGAACCAATACGGCCCCAGAACCGCCTCAACATAGACCAACCACGAATAGCACCCCCAGGGTGCCAGACTATCCCCAATTGGAGATAAAAAATTTTGTAAATAAAAACATAGGGAAAAAAAAACGAGATGAAGGGGGAGACCATTTTGCCGTCCCCAAGTGACATCCAGACCCTAAAAAGAAAAAGCACAAACAAAACTCCAAAAATCCCACAGGTGCCAGAGCCGGACACCTATATACCGCTGAACCCGCCCCCACTCCCCCGTCCCGAAACTAATAATACATAGAGTCAGAACCCGGCTTAAGAGTGAACCTAGCATAAAAATAAAAATAAAAACAATCGTGGACATAGGATGAACCAGGACCCACTGCCCCATCCCGAACCCCCCCCTTATCTTAAAAAATCAGAGGCTTGGGTATACATACATTGCCCCCTGCCCGAAAGGGTCAGCCATGAAGCCAAAAGATGGCGGGGGGGGATAAATATGATGCAATGTCATAACCTGATGCAAAAGGATAGGCGACAAAAATAACATGAACACCAGGGAAACCGCTACCCGCCGCCCACCGCCCGCGAAGCCCAGGAAGCCCGCCTTGAAAAACAGTGGACCCCCCGGATTCAAACCATTGTGGGAGGGGCAGCAAACCGTAACAAAGCAGTAATAATATACCGAGAACCGCTACCCGCCGCCCGCCGCCCACTCCGATCCCGCTCCCCAGAAAAACAGTGAATAATTGTACAATGCCCCCGACCCTCTTGGACCAGGCTCAAGATCCTAAAAATCGTACTACAAAAAACAGTAGTTACAAAGGGTCCCTCGGGGAAGGGGGGGGCAATCGATATATAACATATACATAGTGAAAAAACACTACCCGCCACCCGCCGCCCAATTCTGATCCCAGTCCCCAGGAAAAACAGTGTTTAAACAAACATAGCCCTCTGCACCGAGGGACCAGACACAATCCCCAGAATCATGAGGAGAAAAATGGTGGGCAGTCCAGAAAAAAGGTCCACCGGGAGGGGGGTTGCAATGAGTCAGGTACATGGGAATTAGGGCGAGGACCGGGGACAAAAATAAGCCCTAACCCTCCCCATAACGAGCAAGCCCACCCGCGGGTCAAGGAGCCCGCTAACCCAAATGTGCCTCATATAAAAACACAGTATCCAGGGCCTGCCGCCACCAGAAAAGCCAATAACCAAAAGCCCAAAAAGGCATTTCAAGCGGGGCCTAGGAGTCACCCGCCCAAACAACCTGATCCCACCCGCGAGGTCTTACCATCTAGAAAAGCAGCCCGCCGCTCGGGCATGGCGACAGCGTAGCCCCCTTCCTCATTCGTCTGATGTGTACCATTCTCGGGGGAGAGCGGCAAGTGCCTCCGCCGCCCCCTTCGATACCGGGAAGTCATCAGGGGTTTGGATCCCCAGCTCGGACAGGAACTTCCTCGGGTCACCATCCGGGAATTGAAGCTTCGTGCGGCCATCCTTGAAAGCCATTAGCCGGAAGGGATGACCCCAAGCGTACTTGATGGTGTGGCGCTGTAGGAGTTCTGTGATCGGGCGCCAGTCCCTGCGCCTCTGCAACGTCAGCGGGGTAAGGTCTTGGTAGAGAGTGAGGTTGGCCCCGTTATAGAGGATCTGACGATCTCTGCCATACCTCATCAAAGCCTCTTTCGTTTGAAACGACAAAAATTTAATTATCACGTCCCTCGGGCGCCGGTCTTCTGCTCTCCTAGCCCTGAGGGCCCTATGCGCCCGTTCAATATGCCACAAGTGCTCTGGGATGTCGGGGAGTAGCGGCCTGAAAATCTCCAGAATGACCTCCGTCAGGGACCCTTCCCCTTCCTGTTCGGGTAATCCCCGAAGGCGTATATTATTGCGCCGTGTTCTGTTCCCCAGGTCGTCTATAGCTGCTTCTGCAGTGAGTAGTTGGGAGGTGAGGTGGTTAATTTGTGCGGCTGCAGCGTTATGGGCCATAACCGTGGATTCAACCCGCTGCTCGAGCACCGCCGTCCGCACCCCCAAAGCCTGTATTTCAGCTTTCACCTCTGAGGTAGTACGAACCATCTCAGAGGCAAGGTAGCTACGAACCTCCGACAGTTTCTCCAGTATTTGGCTGGTGTCGGAATCCGATGCCACACCGCTTGCTGGGCTCGCAGGAGAACGGGGTGTAGTCTGGCCTTCACGTCCGCCATCTTGTGTGCTTAGTCGCACGGCGCGAGAGGCCGCAAACATATCCGGCACTATAACACCCGTTTCCACCGCCTTTTTCACCTTACTTTTCGTCGTTCTCCGGTCCATCACGGCTCCCCCGACTAGTTCGGTTTGTTTGAGAGTTTATCTCCGCTTTCGTATGCTGTTGGCACTGTGGTCGCAGCGGAGCTCTACCCGGACACGTCCAGCTCGCTCGGCTGCAAACCACGCCCCCCAAAGTTTTTTTTTTTTTTTTTTAAATGCACGCTATTGTGACACCAGATATGAGTGGCAATGTGCACTGGCAGAGGTTGGCAGAGTACACGCTGTTGGCCTGACACACCCGCTTGAAGACAAGTTATTATTATTATTATTATTATTATTATTTTATTATTTATATAGCGCCAACAAATTCCATAGCGCTGTACAATGGGAGGACTAACAGACACATAATTCAGATCAGACCACTGGACGTACAGGAACAGAGGGGGTTGAGGGCCCTGCTCAATTAGCTTACATGCTAGAGGGAGTGGGGTATAGTGACACAAAGGGTTAAAGTAGGGGAATTAAATAGTTTGTTAGAGAAGGGTCTATTGAGTACTTGGTAGGTCATTTTTGACATTTGCAGGAAAGGAGTCATGGGGTGGGGGAAGAGAAGCCTGCTGACAGTTTAATTGATACGCTTTAATGAAGAAGTGAGTTTTCAAAGATTTTTTGAAGGAGTGGAGGCTGGGTGAAAGTCTGATTGAGGAGGGAAGGGAGTTCCACAGAATAGGTGCAGCCCTAGAGAAGTCTTGAAGGCGAGCGTAAGAGGTGGGGATCCGGGCAGAGGATAGGCGTAGGTCTTGGGATGAGCGCAGGGGTCTCGATGGGACATACTTGTGTATGAGGGAGGATAGGTATGTTGGAGCAGCATTATGTAGGGATTTGTAAGCAAGCGCCAGAATTTTGAATTGGGCCCTATATCTAACTGGAAGCCAATGCAGGGACTGACAGAGTGTGGAGGCGTGGGAGGTGCGACCGGACAGGAAAATAAGCCTCGCAGCCAAGTTCATTATAGATTGCAGCGGTGCAAGCTGGGAACATGTAAGACCGGTGAGAAGGGGATTGCAGTAGTCGAGGCGAGAGAGAACAACAGCATGAACCAGTATCTTAGCCGCGTCCGGCGTTAGATATGGGCGGATGCGCGCTATGTTCTTGAGTTGGAAGCGACAGGATTTGACTATCGATTGGACATGGGGAGTAAAAGAGCCCCTAGGCAGCGAGCTTGCGAGGTAGAGGTGATAGTAGCGCCGTTGACTTGGATGGAGACAACAGGAGTAGCAGCACTTGAGGGAGGAAGAACTAGAAGTTCAGTTTTGGACAGGTTGAGTTTAAGGAAGTGAGCAGCCATCCAGTTGGAAATAGCAGAGAGGCAGTCAGAAACACGAGTCAAGGTGGGCGGAGAGAGATCAGGGGAGGACAGGTAGATTTGCGTGTCATCTGCATATAAATGATATTGGAAACCAAAGGAGCTGATGAGTTTACCAAGGGAGGCAGTATAGATAGAGAACAATAGTGGGCCGAGGACAGAACCTTGGGGGACGCCAACAGAGAGGGGTTGGGGAGAAGAGGCAGAACCAGAGAAAGAGACACTGAAAGAGCGCTGGGAGAGGTAGGAGGAGCACCAGGAGAGAGCAGTATTCCGTAGACCAAAGTTATGAAGAATGTGAAGAAGCTGTTGATGATCAACAGTGTCAAATGCGGCAGAAAGATCAAGGAGGATTCAGATAGAGTATTGGCCGCGAGATTTAGCTGCAAGTAAATCGTTGGATACTTTGGTCACAGCAGTTTCGACAGAGTGACCAGCGCGGAATCCAGACTGAAGGGGGTCAAGCAGAGAGTTGGATTCGAGAAAGTCTGTCAATCTGGCGTACACAACTCTCTCGAGGATCTTGGAGGCAAATGGCAGTAGCGAGATAGGGCGGTAGTTGGATGGGGAGTTGGGATCAAGGTTGGGCTTTTTCAGAATTGGGGTTACGGTTGCATGTTTGAAGGGTGAGGGAAATGTGCCAGAGGAAAGGGAGAGATTGAAAATGCTAGCGAGAGGAAGAGCAAGAGAGGGAGACAAAGTGCGGATGAGATGCGAGGGAATAGGATCGAGGGAGCAGGTGATGGGGCGGGAGAATAGGAGCAGAGCAGAAACCTCTTGTGCTGTAGCAGGTGCAAATGTGCATAGGATGGCAGGGGGAAAGGGGTTGGGTGATGTAATGATAGGGGTAGGAGAGAGATTAGAGATCTCTTTCCTGATTGTAGAGATCTTCTCAGTGAAATGAGATGCAAAGTTTGTGGCGGACAAGGTGGTGGAAGGAGGGGGAGTCACAGGGCAAAGAAGAGCATCAAAAGTGTGAAACAGGTGTTTGGGTTGATGGGACAGTGTGCTTATGAGGGTTTTGAAGTAGTTTACTTTTGCAGAGGAAAGAGCCATGCTGTAGGAGCACAGCATAAATTTATAGTGGACAAAGTCAGATGCAAAGTGAGACTTTCTCCAGCAGCGTTCAGCAGTTCTGGAACATTTTTGGAGGTAACGGGTCAGCTTAGTGTGCCAGGGTTGTAGTTGGGGGCGCTTGCTGCGTTTAACTGTAGGAGGTGCCATGATGTCAAGTTGAGAGGAGAGAGTGGAGTTGTAGAGTGAGGTTGCAGAGTTAGGGCAGTTGAGATTTGAGATGGGTAAAAGGAGTGTTTGGAGTGTGGTGGAGCAGTGCTGGAGATCGAGGGAGTTGAGGTTTCTGCGAGGTTTTGGTATGGGGTATGCAGATGTTAAAAGTTAGCAGATGGTGGTCAGACAAAGGAAATGGAACAGTGGAGAGATCAGAGGTGGTACAGAGATTGGTGAAGATGAGGTCAAGAGTGTTTCCTGCAGTGTGAGTTGCTGAGGAAGAAATCTGTGTGAGTCCAAAGGAGGAGGTTACAGAGAGCAGACGAGAGGCATCAGGGCAGTTGAGCTTGTTGAGTAACTGCTATTCAATCTATAACAGTGAAAAAAGTTTTTTGTTTTTAAATGCACGCTATTGTGACACCAGATATGAGTGGCAAAGTTGACTGGCAGAGGTTGGCAGAGTACACGCTGTAGGCCTGACACACCCGCTTGAAGACAACTAACTGCTATTCAATCTATAACAGTGAAAAAAGTTTTTTCTTTTTAAATGCACGCTATTGTGACACCAGATATGAGTGGCAATGTGCACTGGCAGAGGTTGGCAGAGTATACGCTGTTGGCCTGACACACCCGCTTGAAGACAAGTAACTGCTATTCAATCTATAACAGTGAAAAAAGTCTTTTGTTTTTAAATGCACGCTAGTGTGACACCAGATATGAGTGGCAAAGTGGACTGGCAGAGGTTGGCAGAGTACACGCTGTTGGCCTGACACACCCGCTTGAAGACAGGTAACTGCTATTCAATCTATAACAGTGAAAAAGGTTTTTTGTTTTTAAATGCAGGCTATTGTGACACCAGATATGAGTGGCAATGTGCACTGGCAGAGGTTGGCAGAGTACACGCTGTTGGCCTGACACACCCGCTTGAAGACAAGTAACTGCTATTCAATCTATAACAGGGAAAAAAGTTTTTTGTTTTTAAATGCCCGCTATTGTGACACCAGATATGAGTGGCAAAGTGGACTGGCAGAGGTTGGCAGAGTACACGCTGAAGGTCTGACACCCGCTTTAAGGACACTGACTGCTATTAGCTTACAGTGAAAAACTTTTTTTCTTTTTAAAGGCACGCTATAGTCACACCAGATATGAGTGGCAAAGTGCACTTGCTGAGGTTGGCAGAGTACACGCTGAAGGCCTGACACACCAGCTTGAAGGACACTGACTGCTATTAGCTTACAGTGAAAAACTTTTTTTCTTTTTAAAGGCACGCTATAGTCACACCAGATATGAGTGGCAAAGCGCACGTGCAGAGGTTGGCAGAGTACACGCTGAAGGCCTGACACACCAGCTTGAAGGACACTGACTGCTATTAGCTTACAGTGAAAACCTTTTTTTCTTTTTAAAGGCACGCTATAGTCACACCAGATATGAGTGGCAAAGTGCACTTGCTGAGGTTGGCAGAGTACACGCTGAAGGCCTGACACACCAGCTTGAAGGACACTGACTGCTATTAGCTTACAGTGAAAACCTTTTTTTCTTTTTAAAGGCACGCTATAGTCACACCAGATATGAGTGGCAAAGTGCACTTGCTGAGGTTGGCAGAGTACACGCTGAAGGTCTGACACCCGCTTTAAGGACACTGACTGCTATTAGCTTACAGTGAAGAAAGTTTTTTCTTTTTAAAGGCACGCTATAGTCACACCAGATATGAGTGGCAAAGCGCACTTGCAGAGGTTGGCAGAGTACACGCTGAAGGCCTGACACACCAGCTTGAAGGACACTGACTGCTATTAGCTTACAGTGAAAAACTTTTTTCTTTTTAAAGGCACGCTATAGTCACACCAGATATGAGTGGCAAAGTGCACTTGCTGAGGTTGGCAGAGTACACGCTGAAGGCCTCACACCCGCTTGAAGACAACTAACTGCTATTCAATCTATAACAGGGAAAAAAGTTTTTTGTTTTTAAATGCACACTATTGTGACACCAGATATGAGTGGCAAAATGGACTGGCAGAGGTTGGCAGAGTACACGCTGAAGGTCTGACACCCGCTTTAAGGACACTGACTGCTATTAGCTTACAGTAAAGAACTTTTTTTCTTTTTAAAGGCACGCTATAGTCACACCAGATATGAGTGGCAAAGTGCACTTGCAGAGGTTGGCAGAGTACACGCTGAAGGCCTGACACCCGCTTGAAGACAACTAACTGCTATTCAATCTATAACAGCGAAAAAAGTTTTTTTGTTTTTAAATGCACGCTATTGTGACACCAGATATGAGTGGTGGCACTGGGCAAGTGGGCACAGTATCCACTGTGAGCCTGACACAGAAGCTGGCAGACAACTAACTGCTATTCAATCTATTACAGTGACAAAAACATTTTTATTTTTAAATGTCAAGCTTAAGCTATTGTGACACCAGATATGAGTGGTGGCACTGGGCAAGTGGGCACAGTATCTACTGTGAGCTTGACACAGAAGCTGGCAGACAACTAACTGCTATTCAATCTATTACAGTGAAAAAAAAAATGTTTTTAAATGTCAAGCTTAAGCTATTGTGACACCAGATATGAGTGGTGGCACTGGGCAAGTGGGCACAGTGTCCACTGTGAGCCTGACACAGAAGCTGGCAGACAACTAACTGCTATTCAAT
Organism: Pelobates fuscus; assembly: GCF_036172605.1. Classification (NCBI taxonomy): domain Eukaryota; kingdom Metazoa; phylum Chordata; class Amphibia; order Anura; family Pelobatidae; genus Pelobates; species Pelobates fuscus. The sequence goes on along the minus strand of NC_086320.1, from coordinate 269,603,497 downwards.
CTATAACAGTGAAAAAAGTTTTTTCTTTTTAAAGGCACGCTATGGTCACACCAGATATGAGTGACATAGTGAACTGGCAGAGGTTGACACAGTACACGCTGAAGGCCTGACACTCGCTTGAAGGACACTGACTGCTATTAGCTTACAGTGAAAAACTTTTTTGCTTTTTAAAGGCACGCTATAGTCACACCAGATATGAGTAGCAAAGTGCACTTGCAGAGGTTGGCAGAGTACACGCTGATGGCCTGACACCCAGACGCTTGCAGACAACTAACTGCTATTAGCTTACAGTGAAAAACTTTTTTCTTTTTAAAGGCACGCTATTGTGACACCAGATATGAGTGGCAAAGTACTATCTATTACTTTGCCACTCATATCTGGTGTCACAATAGCGTGCCTTTAAAAAGAAAAAAAGTTTTTCACTGTAAGCTAATAGCAGTTAGTTGTCTGCAAGTTTGGCAGAGTACACGCTGAAGGCCTGACACCCGCTTGAAGACAACTAACTGCTATTCAATATATAACAGTGAAAAAAGTTTTTTGTTTTTAAATGCACGCTATTGTGACACCAGATATGAGTGGCAAAGTGGACTGGCAGAGGTTGGCAGAGTACACGATGAAGGTCTGACACCCGCTTTAAGGACACTGACTGCTATTAGCTGACAGTGAAAAACTTTTTTTCTTTGTAAATGCACGCTACAGGGAGTACAGAATTGTTAGGCAAGTTGTATTTTTAAGGATTCATTTTATTATTGAACAACAACCAAGTTCTCAATTTTTGATTTCCTGTTGGTAATTATAAGGCATTTGATTGGATTAGGTAGCTACTTGCTATTGATTGGTATTTAAATTAGCTATTGTTTGCTAATAAGCAGAGGCCTACCCAGGTGTTAAACATTCCTAGTGGGAGGTGATTTTAGGAGTATATAAGGGTAGTTGTCATTAGCTTGGCTAATAGAGCTTGGTTGCTTCATCTAAGTGTTGCTTCTAAGTGTGTGTGTGGTTGGAGATATTCTGGAGAGTTTTACAGAAGCTTCAACTGTCTAAGAGTTGTGCTAAGAGTTCGTTTTTACTGTTACAGGTAAGATTCATCTGTAGGAAAAGGTTACTGACTGCACAAGGTTTGATTTCCTGTTGGTAATTATAAGGCATTTGATTGGATTAGGTAGCTACTTGCTATTGATTGCTATTTAAATTAGCTATTGTTTGCTAATAAGCAGAGGCCTACCCAGGTGTTAAACATTCCTAGTGGGAGGTGATTTTAGGAGTATATAAGGGTAGTTGTCATTAGCTTGGCTAATAGAGCTTGGTTGCTTCATCTAAGTGTTGCTTCTAAGTGTGTGTGTGGTTGGAGATATTCTGGATAGTGTTGCTTCTAAGTGTGTGTGTGGTTGGAGATATTCTGGATAGTGTTGCTTCTAAGTGTGTGTGTGGTTGGAGATATTCTGGAGATAACCTGGAGGTAATCCGAGGTATTCAGGAGGATAAATAAAAAGTTAAGGTTTGTTTGATTTAAATTATTCACCTCATTGGAATGGCAGACTTAGTTCAGTGTAATAGTTGCTTTGCATTTGTTTCACGTTCCACTTTTTGGAGGTTTGGTTGTTGTCTAATCTGTAGACAGTTCTCTATTTTGCGGCAGGAGATTGTATTTTTGAAGTCTGTGATTTGTAAATTATCTGGTATACAAACTCAGGCTGGAACTGCTGCAAAGCCACTGCCGCAGAGACATACTAGGAATGGCAGATGGATTACTGTAGGATCTGGTAGACTTGGAGTTGTGGATAAAAGGCATATTGCACAGTCTGTTGCTCTACATAATTCATTTTCTGCACTTTCAGAGTGTAGTGGTGTCGTGGAGAGAGGCACTGAGGCTAGTGGTGTTGTGCAGAGAGGCACTGAGGCTAGTGGTGTTGTGCAGAGAGGCACTGAGGCTAGTGGTGTTGTGCAGAGAGGCACTGAGGTTAGTGGTTTTGTGCAGAGAGGCACTGAGGCTAGTGGTGTTGTGCAGAGAGGCACTGAGGCTAGTGGTGTTGTGCAGAGAGGCACTGAGGCTAGTGGTGTTGTGCAGAGAGGCACTGAGGCTAGTGGTGTTGTGCAGAGAGGCACTGAGGCTAGTGGTGTTGTGCAGAGAGGCACTGAGGCTAGTGTTGTTGTGCAGAGAGGCACTGAGGCTAGTGGTGTTGTGCAGAGAGGCACTGAGGCTAGTGGTGTTGTGCAGAGAGGCACTGAGGCTAGTGGTGTTGTGCAGAGGGGCACTGAGGCTAGTGGTGTTGTGCAGAGAGGCACTGAGGCTAGTGGTGTTGTGAAGAGAGGCACTGAGGCTAGTGGTGTTGTGAAGAGAGGCATTGAGGCTAGTGGTGTTGTGAAGAGAGGCATTGAGGCTAGTGGTGTTGTGCAGAGAGGCACTGAGGCTAGTGGTGTTGTGCAGAGAGGCTTGAAGACTATGGTGAGGCCTAATAGAAAGCAGTTGTTGGTGGGGGATTCCATCATAAGAGGTGTGGAGATGGACAATGGTGGTCTTGTGAGGTGTCTTCCCGGAGCTACTGCTCACAGAGACAGGAGACGTATCGGTAATATTGTTAAGCAAGCAAAGCAGGAAGGGGAATTTGATGTACTTGTCCATTTAGGGACAAATGACTTGGCTTGCAATGAGGTTTCAGAGGTTAAGGAAGTTTTTAGTGTTTTTGCCAATGATATACGGCAGGTTGCTTCCACATTGTCATTCTCTGAAGTTCTGCCTGTGCATAACACTCAGAATGACAGGCGGATGTGTATTAGGGACTTTAACTTGTGGCTTGGTGAATGGTGTCGGGAGCAAGGATTTGGCTTTATTGCTCATGGTAGCTCTGTTTGGAATGGAAATAAACTGTACAAAAAAGATGGTTTGCATCTTTCTCAAAAGGGAACAAATGTTCTCAGTGAGCAGTTCAGAGGTTTTGCTAGGATGTATTTAAACTAGGAGGGGGGGCAAATGGGTGATAAAACATCAATCCAATTGTCCCCCAAAACAAGGACAGAAGGTGCCTGTAGCAAGTGTGTTAAAAAATGATAAGCTTAGAGTCATGTCTACAAATGCTCGCAGTTTAGGGAATAAGATCCATGAACTTGTGGCAATAATGGCAACTTATAATGTAGATTTAGTCGCTGTTACTGAGACATGGTATAATGAGAAAAATGACTGGGACAGGGTACTCTTTATATAGAAAAGACAGGGAAGGCAAGAAAGGGGGAGGGGTGGCCCTGTATGTAAAGAATAGCATAAAATCTAGCCTAATAAAGGTTAGTGAGGCGAACATAGAGTCAGTTTGGGTTACGTTAGAATTTGGTAATCACACAGTAACTCGTGTAGGTGTGATTTATAGGCCCCCAGGACAAATTGAAGAGTTAGATAATCTACTAGTTGAAGAAATAGCTAAAATGACAATGAAGGGGGAAGTTATCATCATGGGTGACTTTAATCTTCCTGATATAAATTGGAAAACAAAAATAGCTACTTGTGCCAGGAGCACACATATTCTAAACTCCCTACTGGGATTGTCTCTAAAACAAGTCGTTGAGGAGCCAACTCGTAAAGAGGCCATACTAGATGGAGATTTGGTATCAGATATTACTGTAGGTGAAAGTTTAGGATCCAGTGATCATCAGTCAGTGTGGTTTAATATAAGAACAGTGACTGAGTCACACCACACAAAAACAAAAGTTTTAGACTTTAGAAAAACAGACTTTTCCAAAATTAGAATATGTGTAAAGGAGTCATTATCAGACTGGAGCAATTTAAATGGAGTCCAAAAGAAATGGGATTATTTAAAAGTTGCACTACTGAAGGCAACAGAAAATTGCATTAGGCTTGTCAGTAAAAGCAAAAAAATCAAGAAACCACTGTGGTACTCCACAGATGTAGCCAAAATAGTAAAAAACAAAAAGTTAGCATTTAGTAATTATAAAAAAACCCAGAGTGAGGAAGACAGAATGACCTATAAGATTAGGCAGAAAGAGGCTAAGCAAGTTATAAGAGCTTCCAAATCACACACAGAAGAGAAAATAGCACAGTCAGTAAAAAAGGGGGACAAAACCTTTTTTAGATACATAAATGAGAAAAGAAAAGTAAAACAAGGATTAGTTAGATTAAAAACAAAAGAAGGAAGGTATGTAGATGAGGATAAAGGTCTAGCTGACTGCCTCAATGAATATTTTTGTTCGGTATTTACAGATGAAAATTAAGGAAAGGGACCTCAGTTAAGAAAAAGGATAAATGAGTCATTTATTACACGTGAGTTTACAGAGGAAGAGGTTCTATTTCAACTGTCAAAAGTAAAGACAAATAAGTCAATGGGACCTGATGGAATACACCCAAAGCTATTAAAAGAGCTTAATGGTGTACTAGAAAAACCATTAACAGATTTATTTAACCAATCATTGATAACAGGAGTAGTCCCAGAAGATTGGAAGTTAGCGAATGTTGTGCCCATTCACAAGAAAGGTAATAGGGAGGAGTCGGGCAACTATAGGCCAGTAAGCCTAACTTCAGTAGTGGGGAAAGTGATGGAAACCATGTTAAAGGATAGGATTGTTGAACATCTAAAAACACATGGATTTCAAGATCAGAGACAACATGGGTTTACTTCAGGGAGATCATGCCAAACTAATCTTATTGATTTTTTTGATTGGGTAACTAAAATTATAGATCAGGGTGGTGCAGTAGACATTGCTTACCTCGATTTCAGTAAGGCTTTTGACACTGTTGCACATAGAAGGCTTATCAACAAACTACAATCTTTGAGTTTGGATTCCAATATTGTTGAATGGGTAAGGCAGTGGCTGAGTGACAGGCAACAGAGGGTTGTATTCAATGGAGTATATTCGAAGCTTGGGCTTGTCACCAGTGGGGTACCTCAGGGATCTGTACTTGGACCCATTCTCTTTAATATTTTTATTAGTGATATTGCAGAAGGTCTTGATGGTAAGATGTGTCTTTTTGTGGATGATACTAAGATATGTAACAGGGTTGATGTTCCAGGAGGGATAAGCCAAATGGAAAATAATTTAGGTAAACTAGAAAAATGGTCAGAGTTGTGGCAACTGACATTTAATGTGGATAAGTGCAAGATAATGCATCTTGGACGTAAAAACCCAAGGGCAGAGTACAGAATATTTGATAGAGTCCTAACCTCAACATCTGAGGAAAGGGATTTAGGGGTGATTATTTCTGATGACTTAAAGGTAGGCAGACAATGTAATAGAGCAGCAGGAAATGCTAGCAGAATGCTTGGTTGTATAGGGAGAGGTATTAGCAGTAGAAAGAGGGAAGTGCTCATGCCATTGTACAGAACACTGGTGAGACCTCACTTGGAGTACTGTACACAGTACTGGAGACCCTATCTTCAGAAGGATATTGATACCTTAGAGAGAGTTCAAAGAAGGGCTACTAAACTGGTTCATGGATTGCAGGATAAAACTTACCAGGAAAGGTTAAAGGATCTTAACATGTATAGCATGGAGGAAAGACGAGACAGGGGGGATATGATAGAAACATTTAAATACATAAAGGGAATCAACACAGTAAAGGAGGAGACTATATTTAAAAGAAGAAAAACTACCACAACAAGAGGACATAGTCTTAAATTAGAGGGACAAAGGTTTAAAAATAATATCAGGAAGTATTACTTTACTGAGAGGGTAGTGGATGCATGGAATAGCCTTCCAGCTGAAGTGGTAGAGGTTAACACAGTAAAGGAGTTTAAGCATGCGTGGGATAGGCATAAGGCTATCCTAACTATAAGATAAGGCCAGGGACTAATGAAAGTATTTAGAAAACTGGGCAGACTAGATGGGCCGAATGGTTCTTATCTGCCGTCACATTCTATGTTTCTATGTTTCTATGTTTCAATTAACCCAAAAAACTCATTAATATCAAAGCTGAATATTTTTGGAAGTAGTTTTTAGTTTGTTTTTAGTTATAGCTATTTTAGGGGGATATCTGTGTGTGCAGGTGACTATTACTGTGCATAATTATTAGGCAACTTAACAAAAAACAAATATATACCCATGTCAATTATTTATTTTTACCAGTGAAACCAATATAACATCTCAACATTCACAAATATACATTTCTGACATTCAAAAACATAACAAAAACAAATCAGTGACCAATATAGCCACCTTTCTTTGCAAGGACACTCAAAAGCCTGCCATCCATGGATTCTGTCAGTGTTTTGATCTGTTCACCATCAACATTGCGTGCAGCAGCAACCACAGCCTCCCAGACACTGTTCAGAGAGGTGTACTTTTTTCCCTCCTTGTAAATCTCACATTTGATGATGGACCACAGGTTCTCAATGGGGTTCAGATCAGGTGAACAAGGAGGCCATGTCATTAGATTTTCTTCTTTTATACCCTTTCTTGCCAGCCACGCTGTGGAGTACTTGGACGTGTGTGATGGAGCATTGTCCTGCATGAAAATCATGTTTTTCTTGAAGGATGCAGACTTCTTCCTGTACCACTGCTTGAAGAAGGTGTCTTCCAGAAACTGGCAGTAGGACTGGGAGTTGAGCTTGACTCCATCCTCAACCCGAAAAGGCCCCACAAGCTCATCTTTGATGATACCAGCCCAAACCAGTACTCCACCTCCACCTTGCTGGCTTCTGAGTCGGACTGGAGCTCTCTGCCCTTTACCAATCCATCCATCTGGCCCATCAAGACTCACTCTCATTTCATCAGTCCATAAAACCTTAGAAAAATCAGTCTTGAGATATTTCTTGGCCCAGTCTTGACGTTTCAGCTTGTGTGTCTTGTTCAGTGGTGGTCGTCTTTCAGCCTTTCTTACCTTGGCCATGTCTCTGAGTATTGCACATCTTGTGCTTTTGGGCACTCCAGTGATGTTGCAGCTCTGAAATATGGCCAAACTGGTGGCAAGTGGCATCTTGGCAGCTGCACGCTTGACTTTTCTCAGTTCATGGGCAGTTGTTTTGCGCCTTGGTTTCTCCACACGCTTCTTGCGACCCTGTTGACTATTTTGAATGAAACGCTTGATTGTTCGATGATCACGCTTCAGAAGCTTTGCAATTTTAAGAGTGCTGCATCCCTCTGCAAGATATCTCACTATTTTTGACTTTTCTGAGCCTGTCAAGTCCTTCTTTTGACCCATTTTGCCAAAGGAAAGGAAGTTGCCTAATAATTATGCACACCTGATATAGGGTGTTGATGTCATTAGACCACACCCCTTCTCATTACAGAGATGCACATCACCTAATATGCTTAATTGGTAGTAGGCTTTCGAGCCTATACAGCTTGGAGTAAGACAACATGCATAAAGAGGATGATGTGGTCAAAATACTCATTTGCCTAATAATTCTGCACTCCCTGTATAGTCACACCAGATATGAGTGTCAAAGTGCACTTGCAGAGGTTGGCAGAGTACACGCTGAAGGCCTGACACACCAGCTTGAAGGACACTGACTGCTATTAGCTTACGGTGAAAAACTTTTTTTCTTTTTAAAGGCACGCTATAGTCACACCAGATATGAGTGGCAAAGTGCACTTGCTGAGGTTGGCAGAGTACACGCTGAAGGCCTGACACCCGCTTGAAGACAACTAACTGCTATTCAATCTATAACAGTGAAAAAAGTTTTTTGTTTTTAAATGCACGCTATTGTGACACCAGATATGAGTGGCAAAGTGGACTGGCAGAGGTTGGCAGAGTACACGCTGAAGATCTGACACCCGCTTTAAGGACACTGACTGCTATTAGCTTACAGTGAAAAACTTTTTTTCTTTTTAAAGGCACGCTATAGTCACACCAGAAATGAGTGGCAAAGTGCACTTGCAGACTTTGCCAGAGTACACGCTGAAGGCCTGACACACCAGCTTTAAGTACACTGACTGCTATTAGCTTACAGTGAAAAACTTTTTTTCTTTTTAAAGGCACGCTATAGTCACACCAGATATGAGTGGCAAAGTGCACTTGCTGAGGTTGGCAGAGTACACGCTGAAGGCCTGACACCCGCTTGAAGGACACTGACTGCTATTAGCTTACAGTGAAAAACTTTTTTTCTTTTTAAAGGCACGCTATAGTTACACCAGATATGAGTGGCAAAGTGCACTGGCAGATGTTGGCAGAGTACACGCTGAAGGCCTGACAACCAGACGCTTGCAGACAACTAACTGCTATTCAATCTATTACAGTGAAAAAAATATTTTTATTTTTAAATGTCAAGCTTAAGCTATTGTGACACCAGATATGAGTGGTGGCACTGGGCAAGTGGGCACAGTATCCACTGTGAGCCTGACACAGAAGCTGGCAGACAACTAACTTTTATTCAATCTATTAAAGTGAAAAAAAATGTTTTTAAATGTCAAGCTTAAGCTATTGTGACACCAGATATGAGTGGTGGCACTGGGCAAGTGGGCACAGTGTCCACTGTGAGCCTGACACAGAAGCTGGCAGACAACTAACTGCTATTAAATCTATTACAGTGAAAAAAAAAATGTATTTTTAAATGTCAAGCTTAAGCTATTGTGACACCAGATATGAGTGGTGGCACTGGGCAAGTGGGCACAGTATCCACTGTGAGCCTGACAGAGAAGCTGGCAGGCAGGCAACTGCAATTAGATTACACAGGAAAAAAAGCAGACTGATGTTCTAGCCCTAAAAAGGGCTTTTTGGGGTGCTGTTCTTACAGCAGAGATCAGATGAGTCCTTCAGGACTGTAGTGGACACTGAATACCCTAGCCTAGCTATCAATTTCCCTATCTAATGAGCAGCAGCTACACTTTCCCTCCTCTATCTAAGAATGCAGCTTCAGAATGAATCTAAAATGGATGCTGTACAGGAGGTGGGAGGGTCTGGAAGGGAGGGTGTGCTGCTAATTTGCTGGAATGTGTCTGCTGACCGTGAGGCACATGGTCAAAGTTTGCTCAATGATGACGAATAGGGGGCGGATCGAACACGCTATGTTCGCCAGGATCTATTCGCCGGCGAACAGTTCGGTACATCACTACCGGTGGGTAGTCGCGCTGTACTCAGTTGGGATTAGTCATGGAGGTGTTGCTCTTTTATGGTGTCCTATGTGTCGTCTGTGGCAGTCGCTCGTCTAAGGAGCTTTTGGTAGGTTGTGTGGCGAGGGCTATAATAGTGTGGAGCTTGTCGGTTGTCGTGAGAGGCATGTCGAGTGATCCGAGGGTCTATGTTCGGGTGCTAATCCTTCCGTGCCCCTGTGGTTTCTAATTTTATTTTTTATTTTTTTCATGTGGTGTAATTTCTGAGAGTTGTTTGTGTACTAGAAAGTCAAATGATCTCTTTACAGGGTAGTTCTTAATACAAGCATAAACAAATACATAGCCTGGCTATATATTTGTGCTGGACTAACTCTATGAGCAACGTTACCAGTACACTGCCAAAGATTAGCTGTTTTGCCTGAGTCTCCAGTCCATTTCAGCCACCATTACCAGAACCAACATGACAGGAGTCCCTTTATCCTTAAAATCTCTGAGGTACACACACAGCAATTCAAGCAAGTATCCTTCCACATGTACCTGCATAAATCAGAAATATTTCTGCCTTAAAGGAACACTACAGGCACAAAGACCCCTTCATCTCTTTGAAGTTGTCTGAGTGCAGTGTCCCTGGCCCTTCTTAGTCCTGCAATGTAAAACAGTGCAGCTTTAGTGAAACTGCAATGTTTACATTGTATTACTAAGACAGCCTCTAGTGGCAGTCTTAGTACAGCAATGTAAACTCATTCACTGCACAGCAAGGCTTCTTATCTTCTCTCTTCTCCTATAAGTCGGAACCCCAACCCCCCCAAAAAAACTTTTCAAAGCATCTTTACTATAATCTTTATTATATTTAGTCTCTAAATCCTGCAACTTTTTAAAAATTGTTATCAACTTGTTCTTTATTCATGTTTCATAAATTATCACAGAGCATCATACATAACAATGGAGGTAAATGTATACCACAAAATCAAATAGTCGAGTAATGTTTAAAATTTTCATATTGGCAATGGCTACATTCGACACCGAGTTCGAGGAAATAGGGGTATGGAGGAGAGTAACAAAGTAGATTGAGGGGTGAAAGAATAGGAAAAAGAAAATTGGAAAGTACCTTTGACAATCTTTATTTACGATTCTGATTGTAGTACAGATATATAGAATAGAGAGTGCAATACAGATAGAGATGAATTAATATTCAAGAAACACATTTTGCTATGAAATACATGTAACAGTTGGCAGCAAGCATGCGGCCCAAATCGTGCCAGGAAACACAGAGCAACGTATATGAAATGCATTTTAATGTCAGTCACTATTCCAGTTATCCCTCATGTACCCATGGTCCAACCAGAGCTTGATAGAAACTGGTGTTGAATGGGCAACCACGTTTCTATCGCAAGCACGAGAGGTCAAAACACTAACAGGAGTAGGAAGAATAGAGGTGGGAGGGTATGTAGGAAATAGGAGAGCAGAGGAAGAAGATAGAAGGCAGAGGATGAGAGAGAGAGAGAGAGAGAGAGAGAAGCAGGAAGGGGGGAAGAGGGTGGAAAGTACCTTTGGATTTTATGTCATGAAGAAGATGTACATAAACAATTGGCAATTATGAACACTGAACGATTATAAACATTAGCAGGTATATGACATGATGGATTTTGAACAAGCACAGTGGAAGGACTGCTGGTCCAACTCTAGGTTATTTGTGGTAACCTAGAGGTGGGGATTGAGATAAAGAATACAATTGTTTGTGTGATACGTTAAATAACAGTGGAGTGGTAATAAAGGCATATAGACCCACTCACATGGTGCTGAGCCTCAGCAGGACAGGCCTGCTTATGTGATCTGAGCCTGTCTTGCTGAGGCTCAGCACCATGTGAGTGGGTCTATATACCTTTATTACCACTCCACTGTTATTTAACGTATCACACAATTGTATTCTTTATCTCAATCCCCACCTCTAGGTTACCACAAATATACCCAAGAGAGGGGGGAGGTGAGTCATTTACGTGTAACTTCTGAGCGCTCCACCTACTGACTGGTGTTGGTTTCCAACCACACAGTCTATCATCATATCTCCTTCCAATGAGTGTAGTGTTGGTGATCGCACTAACCATTCATTCATATTTACTATTTGAGCATACTAAGTTGAGGATCTCTGACATCCTATCCAGGGTGGCTAATGACCAATTTCTTGCTATCAAGGTGAGAGCAGCTATTAATAAGTAAGAGATTAAATATCTTTTAGGTTTAGAAAGCTTCACAGGGTGCGAGTGTAACAAGAGGCACTCTGGTGTGTTAGGAAGCGTGCTCCCTGTGCATGTTGAGATAAGAGATATTACATATTTCCAGTATTATGATCATTTGTAACATCCCCATCAGAAATACGTAATTTTTCCTACTTGCTGGGTTAATTTCCAGAATGTATTATAGTTAGCGTTGTCCATGATGTATAATATGGAAGGGACAACCACCTAACCAAACTTTTCCATAATAATTCAGCATTCGAGGAATAAAGACCCCTTGTTCCCAATACTATCTTCAAACCAATACTATTCCATTAAAACGTAACCCAGGTCTTTTTCCCAGGCAAGAGCAAAGTTTAATTTGTACGTCCATATTTAAAGAGTAAATTATAGATTATTGAGATCATAAGTTTGGGTTTTGCATATCGGTGCTTTGAAGGTGCATCTTCAATCTGTGATATTGTCATATAAGCACGGTCATATCAGATGTGATATGTCTAATGTGTTTCTATGTAGGCCAATTTTGGGGTGTTAGATCCTTCTTTGAATGATACTACATTATTGAGATTCTAGAATGCTATTAACCACACAGAAATTCTATATTAAACAGAGTTTGAAATAAAGGAAGTTTAAACATTAGGTGTCTCTTTACAAAAAGAGTTTAAGAAAGGCTGTGTAAAGTCACATGGAGGGAGGTGTGACTAGAGCAGCATGAACAAAGTGATTTAACTCCTAAATAGCAGAGAATTGACTGCAGGAGCATGATCTATACACGAAAAGTAGTTCATTCACCCAAAGTTGTTTTGGTGACTATAGTGTCCTTTTGGATCTCTAAAAGAGCGCAATTATGCCAATGATCTATGTGTAGCTTGTCATTTAAAATAAGATGCTAACGAATTATCGTCATAATGTTTACGGCCATGCCATAAGGTAATTTTAGATACCTCTGAGGCAGGCCTGGACTGGCCATTGGGTAAACTGGGCAAATGCCCGGTTGGCTGCAATGGGCATGGGCCAAGGCCAACGTGGAAGGTCAGAGGATCTCTCCTGCTGGCCCATGCAGGACCGGCACTACCCAAGCGCCAGCCCTGCTGTGTGCCATGACGGGCCAGTGGGGAGATCAAAACCAGCGGGAGAGAGAGGACTAGACATGTGCAATTAGTTTCGGTCCGAATCGGAATTCTGACGAATGTCAGACAATTCGGACATTCGGGTACTTCCGAATGTCCGAAGTGCCGAATTGCCGAATAGCCGATTTCACGAAGTGCTGAAGTGCCGAAGTTCCGAAGTTGCCGAAGTGTCAAAGTGCCGAAGTTCCGAAGCACAGCATTGCCTAAATACTAATATGCTTACCCAGTGAAAGAAGAAGAATGTTACATTGTATACAATTTTAAATAAAAAGTATACAAACATAGCCAGGATTCACCTGTAAGCATTTGCAACACTTACAACAATCAAGTAACATACATTCATATAAAATGTAAGTTACTTGGCCAGTCAGTTTAATGACAGGAATGAATAAGTAGATAACTCCCTAATTCCCACCGTATTAGGGAGCTATCTACTAAAAGGCTGAAAGACCTAAATTGGTCTTTCAGCCAAATTTACTAATACTAAGTAAAGATTACTTAGTATTAGTAAATTATGCCCCTACTCGCTATAGTATTTAGGTCTTTCAGCCTTTTGGTAGATAACTCCCTGATACCGTGGGAATTAGGGAGTTATCTACCAAGTGACTGCAAGAGATGTGCCGAAGTCCCGAAATGCCGAAGTTCCGAAGTGTCAAAGTGCCGAAGTTGCCGAAGTTCTGAAGTGTCGAAGTTCCGAAGTTCCGAAGTTGGCGAATTTCCGAAGTGCCGAAGTCCCGAATTGTGAAATCCCATTGTTAATTTTTTTCCCATGCACATGCCTAGAGAGGACCCAAGGGCTCAAATTGCAACTCCGCAGGCACTGGTGTACTAAGGGGGGGTTCCATGAGTCACCACCCATCAATTCTTATAGTGTGGGCCGCGGCACCTTTGCGACCCCACTATACTGCACTGACTGCAGTAATAAAAAGGAGGAGGGGGAGGAGTGTAGCAACATCGCGCAACATGACACCGACATGCACCGCTGCCTCCTGTCTACCTTCATGGATCTCCAGGAGCAGAAGGATTCGATTGACGTGAGGCACCAGTGGTCGGAGCAGAAAAGGTCAGCGCAGAGGCATCGTCAAATATGAGTAGAGTTTTCATGAAGGGGCCTGGGGTGCAGAGTTTTTTTCTTTAATAAAGGGGGGGCAGAGTTTTTTTTAATTAAGGGGGATATGCACTTTATGTTCAGGGGGTGTAGGTTTTTTTTATTAAGGGGAGTATGCACTTTATGTTAAGGGGGTGCAGGTTTTTTTTAAGGGGGTTATGCACTTTATGTTAAGGGGGTGCAGGGTTTTTATGTGAAGGGGGTGTATGAACTTTGAGAAGTGGGTGCAGCATTTTTATGTGTAGTGTGGGTGTATGAATTTGATGTGGTGGGGGATGCAGAATTTTTATGTGTAGGGGCTGTATGAACTTTGTGAAGTGGGTGCAGGGTTTTTATGTGTAGGGGGTGTATGAATTTGATGTGTATGCTGGGTTTTTCTGTGTGGGGGTGCACAATTTTTATGTGCAATAAATATTCTTGAAAACATTGAAAAACATTTGTGGGTGTATTTTTTTTAATATTTTTAAGGGGGGGGGGGGGACACCAAGCCAAATGCTCTAAGTGCGCCCTTCCTTTTGCGAGGTTGGAGCGTTGCCACGCTTACTATGGCAACGCTCTGAAGCCAAATCGTGCAAGAGGATTTCACTCAGCACCACTGGCCCACCAGGCTTTACAAGCAATGTCCCCCCTTCCTTCCTATCTTTGCTCAGGTATGGGGGATCCTATGACCATATAAAAGTTTATTACTGTTCTTTATTTTTTTAAATAATGAGGGGGAAAAAGGCATATTTGCTCCCCCTACACACAATATAGGCCTTTTATCTTCCACCAAACACTGCACTCCTCACAAACACACTCTTAATTCCATATGCACACAAACATACCCTCTAAAGCCCCTACACTCTAGAGCTCCTTATCACACATATTACACAAATCTGCTGAAATCAACCTATTTACACAAAACATCACACCACAATCAGCTCACTCTACACACACACAATCCCACAATCAGCCTCCAAACACTTACACTTTTCTGGCACTGTTCTCTCTAATATCTCACTTATTGAGACAAAAAACATATTATGGGGTGTTTTCTCATGCAAAAGCTCTTCAGCAGGGCTCTGGGCATGGGCTGCCCTGGAAAAGCATTTGCTTACTTTGTGGGGGCGTGCTTGTCTTTGTTGATGACAAATCACCCACCTCTATGGTCTCTTCCCCTTCTCACAATTCTGGAATATGATTTGTGAACCAATCTATATTATCTTTAGGACCAGTTATTAGGGGATAGTGTTCTCCACACATCATAGAGCTTGTATTCCTGCAAAAGTTTGTTTAGTCATTTACATTGGAATTTAAGTTGTTTGAAAGGTATAGGGCAAAGAGGAGTCAATAGATTGGTCAAGTACCGTATGTGGTTTAAATATCCTTATAGGACCAGGGGCGTACCTAGAGCATTTGGCACCCGGGGCGGATCCTGGGCTTGGCACACCCTCACCCCCGGTCAAAAAAAAATAAATAAAACCTGTAACATTTTTTTAAATGTTTTCCTTTTTTTATGTATTGAACAAATTTAGAAACTTTGCAAAACCGCTGTCAGCCCCTTTCTACAAAACCCTTGTGTGCCCCACCCCCTCCTAAAAAACACATGTCCCACCCCGTCTACAAATCCTGTACTGCCCCCCATCTAAAAAAAAACTGCAACCCCCATCTACAAATCCCCTTATAGAGACTCCTGTCCCAATACAAAATCCCTGCAGCCCCATACACACATTTACAGGCAGGCAGACAGTCGCACACACACACACACACACACAGAGTTACAGGCAGACTGTCTCACACACACACACACACAGTTACAGGCAGACAGTCACACACACACACAGTTACAGGCAGACAGTCACACATACAATCAGGGACAGTCATGCACACAGTTACAGGCAGACATTCACACACACACATGCTCACAGACAGATAGTCACACACGGTTACAGGCAACATCAAACAGTCACAGGCAGACAGTCACACACACAGTTATAGGCAGACAGTTACACACACACACAGTCAGTTACAGGTAGTCACACAGAGTCTTAGCCAGGCAGTCACACACACAGTAATTGGCAGACAGTCACATATACAGTCACACACAGTCACAGGCAGAGACACACACCGTTACAGGCAGACCGACACACACACACACACACACAAACACACACAGTCATACACAGTTACAGGCATGCAGACACACACACACACACACACACACAGTTACAGGCATGCAGACACACACACACACACACAGTTACAGGCATGCAGACACACACACACAAACACAGTTACAGGCATGCAGACACACACAAACACACACAAACACAGTTACAGGCATGCAGACACACACAAACACAGTTACAGGAAGACAGTTTTACAGACACAGACACACACTACTTACTTACAGACAGGAGCTGGAGGAGGAGTGGATTCACTGGAGTCCTCCTGAAACCTGTTAGGTGGCGAGGCAGGGATGTCTTCTTGCTGCACCTCCATGTGCAGCAGTAACAGCAGCAGGTAAGGGCCGTATTAAGCCCCACCAACTATTTGGCCCCGCCCCCACTCTCCATCCGTGCGGCCAGTTCAGCTTCTCTTAGTGTGTGAGCTGTTCTGGCCGCACGGCACCCTAACATGGGGGGGTGTACTGTTCGGCCACAGCTCACAAAGTCCCCACACCAGGGTCATGGCACCCCCCACCCAGTGACACCCGTGGCGGACCGCCCCCTCCGCCCCCCTCTTAGTACACCACTGTATAGGACTATTGAGTCCTGTTGGACCTTAGGAAATTTGGCAAGAACTTGGCATAGTAAATCTCTTTGGTGGGTATTAGAAGAGTACATATTTGGAATAGTGTATAAATTCTCTATTGTGAAGATAGACCAGAATTAAGTATGGTCCTTGAGCATCTGAAATTTTGTGTAGGAGTTCAAAGGTTACGGCCTTATAAATATAAAAAGAGACTCTGCTTAATTTGGACTGGAAGGTAGCATGAAACTGGTTAGGGAAATCCTGGCTGCCAAACGAAGGTATTTCAGAGCAAAGAAAGTGCATTTCCTGTACACATATTTACAGATTGCTTATGAGCATCTTAAAAGGTGCATATGTCTTACACATTATGGAAATATATTCTCAGAATTCGCAATGATAAGGCTAGTTTCAATAATGTACTCCGGTAGTGTGCCGGTGAGTAATCCCAAATGTCAACCATCGAAAATAGGCTAGTAGATTTCTCATATTGCTAGGCTTAGAGTGTAGACAGATACATTGGTTTGAAATTTCTATTAATTGTGAATGTGATAGGGATACAGACTGTTTGTCTCCTTCACTGTACAACCTACAATATATGGACCACAGTGCAGGTTATGGGTGTTCCAAAGAGTTTCAGGGTTCTAAGAATGGGGAAAGGGCAGTATACACATTCTGTCAGTGAACTTAGGTAGTGTCAGCATTGCAAAAAGCTCAAAGTACATTCTGGAACAATCCTTGAGATCCATGATTTTGAGTTGTATTTCCCGTTGTTGGATTTTGTCTGCTAACGAGTTGTGGGCTTCCACAAACTCACTCAGCTTGTCCTCCACGTGTGTTGTTTGAGAAGTTTTCCAGGGAAGATTGTAGGAATGCATTAGTAATGAGATCTCCCTCACGAGCTGAATCAGATTCAGAGGCCGGAGTACCACATTCTGGATCCATTCTTGAGATGTTTTTTGGCCAACAAAAATTAAAGGGACACTACAGGCACCAAAACAAACTTCGTGTAATGAAGCAATTTTGGTGCATAGATCATGCTCCTGCAGTCTCACTGTTCTATTCTCTGCCATTAATTAGGGAAATCACTTTGCATGCAGCCCTAGTTACACATTACACAGCCTTCTTAAAACACTTCCTGTAAAGACACACTTAAACTTCCTTTATTGCAAATTCTGTTTAATTTTGAATTTCTTATCTCCTGCTTGATTAATAGCATTGTAGACCCTGCAGGAGCCTTGTGTGTGATTAAAGTTCAATTTACAGAGCAGAAAATAAAAACTTCTAATAGAATTAACATGATTGAATACATTTTTCCCATACAGGCTCTGTGAGTCACAGCAAGGGGAGGTGTGGCTTGGGCTGCATAAACCAAAACAAAAAAGTGATTTAACTCCTAAATGGCAGATAATTGAGCAGTGAGACTGCAGGGGCATGATCTATGCACCAAAACGTCTTCATAAAGCTCAAGTTGCTTTCATACCTATAAGACCCTTTAAGCCTACTGACTTGGTTATCTTGGTATCGCTTGGACTTGTGCTAGGATGTGTCTCCACGGGGTTTAAAAACCGCTTGCTTGGCAAAGGAAGTCACTTTAAATATTGCAATGCTGCATCCGGCTTGGCGGAGCTCTTTACAAGCGTCCATCTTGCTCTGCTTCTGGCCATGCCCATAAATACTGCAACTTTTAACAAAGGTATAACTCATATTTACACCTAACAAAATACAAAAATAGATAAGTTCATACAACCATTTGCCATCTTTTTCATTTTTACTGCAACTAGCTTTTAAGTCTTTTTTATTTTTATAGGACTCCAATACAACTCAATCATTTCACTCAAACATACCAGACCAGTCATTTCACAGAACCCTATACCCTATGTAAATAGTCTAGAAGAGACTGAGGTGATCTAGAAAGCTTGCATTTAAAATCAACATTTATAACCAAATATAGTGCCACTAGTTTTGTCAACAAAAGCAAAGACTTACTGATTATTTTAATTTTCAAGCCCTTGTACATTCTGAGGCAAGTCTCTGATGACACCGGATTGAAATATGACAGCCTTATTTTAATTTCTCACGTATCTATTCAGAATCAGCCATGGCCTACTGCCAGCACAAAACAGGAAATAAAATGTCACAGCTGGATGTCTGAAAAAATATGTCATTTTATTAATTTCCGTAGAAATATAACACATTTAGAGTCTTCATCTTAGGAATCCAATCTTCTGTCTCTTCTTTCCCAAACTTTCTTCCTGGTTTAATACACTTTGTAGGGAAACGTGCAATGATTTTGCAACACGCTTTCCTGTCTGCAGAGAAAAAGAAAGTTTAGAAAGGTGAAATACACTTTGAGAGAATAGACCGTTGTACAGGGATTTCACAGCTCATAATTGCAATAAAACATCTTAAACAAGTGAAAAGAACATATAATACACCATTAAAGATTTCAAAAGGCATCCTAAATACACAATGATATAGCGGCATTTGTAAATTCTGCATAGAATTACTAGGATGCAGTCTACTTTGTTCTTAGTTAGGACCATATACATCCTTCCTGGTTCTCGCTGCGGGTTTACTGCAACAAATGTGCATTAATTCCCAAAGGCAGTATCGATACAAAGTTAACAAGGTAGACAAGATGGTAAATGTACCAACTACGCAATCTCTTCAAACCTGAATGTTACAGATTTGATGCCAAACAAGGTCAGCTGACCCATTCATCGCTCCAAAGCCAATAAAATACCACTAAAATTAGTATTAATAGCTATAGCCAAGAGAACATGCTTGATAATCTCAATTGGATTTATTCACTTAACAGAGAAAGGTTATGAACATAACAGAAAAATTCAGACAAAACAGCTTATTTGGATAGATTATAGAAAGGATTTAGAACAGTGAACTGTGTATTAACTGCAGTCCAAAACGAACTCCCGCACATCTCAGGCTACACTAGGACATGTATCCTCCTGTACTCCCCTTACAGCTTATCATACAATACTAAACATTAGGGGTCTAAATTATAACAAATACAAGATGGCAATATTATGTTTTGCTCTCATAACTTTTTTGATATTTTGCTATTCTTAAGCTGGCAGAAAAATACTTCAATTCGGAAACCAGAACTGGCACCGAGCTGATGAGACGATATGGTTAAAACTGTACAGTCTGGATGGTTGGTTACTGGACATTTGCAGTTTGATTTCAGGAAGGATTGTGGAAACATGATTTCTCAGGATTGCTGCGGCCTAGAAGGACATGGTCTCGCGTGATATGCACAATAGTAAATTAGGAAGAAGAAACCCCTAAAACTGTTCTTAAGAATTAATTCTACTTAAGAAAAAAAATGAATAAACACATTTTTAAATCAAGACTTAATAATAGTTGTGCTTTTCTTCTAGCCAGGCCTTAAAGTGTCTTTGCATATTTTGCAAAGATCACAGATGATGACTGCACCGCTGAGAGTGTAGTGGCCATGGATGCAGAGGAAGGTAGTTTTTACTCACCTGAACGTGTCCCTCGTAGTCACCACAATCTTCTTCAACATCAGGTGCTTCATCTGCAAGGAGACAAACATCTGTTCTGTACTCTTGTGCATTCGAGAGAGCACAACGCTAGGGCATCCTCCAAGATCCCCATAGACAGGACATTTTCCACCTCAGCGAACTAAGCAGGGGTAAATATATACCGTATTTCTTTCAAGCAGAACCAATTCCCTTTTAGTACAATATCGGTATCACCTTTGACTCCTTTCCATCTTCAATTTAAATTGCCTTTCAAACACAACCAGCTCTATCCCCACGGCTGTACCACAATCTGGTACTGTTCTAGAGAACCATGAGACGTAATGGTCCCCTGTGTGATGCACGTCACTAGTTCTGCCACCTGTACATTCTCGCTGAAATACTCCCTCACCACACTGGTACCAATGTCCATTTACCAGTTATTTACAATTATTAATAAAGAAAGAGAATGGATAGAATAAGGTCCTAAGTGTCTTCCAATGAAAAGGGCCTAACCCTGTCTGTTAAACAATGATAAATGTTTCCAACGAAACCAAAATATTTGAATGACAATCCTGTATAGAGTTATAAATAAATTAAATCAAGTCTCACAATAGATAGTGTACAAAATTAAAGTGTGATATGGAAAATAAACACTACATAAGACAATTCCACAATTAATCCAACTGCTTTATTATGAGAAGATACCTTTATTATTGCTAGGATTACGTGGAATGTCTACTAAATATTAAAAAGTAATTACAGTGAAAGTGGGGAAATAGTTAAGACAAGCTGGCAGAGGAGGATGAAACTAATCCTCAAAGTCACTTATGTAGAAATTAAGGATAAATCTTCACCAAGGATATCTCCTAGTGGCCAGCACTCCAAAAAAAAAAAAAAAAATATAAAGTCTAGAATATATATATCTCTACTAGGTAGGGGGTCAAAATTACCCTTGTGATCAGGCTTGAGAACAAGGCGTCTTAAGGACAACGAATCATAGTCTCTACTAGAAAATTATTGTATGAAGAGCTATATCCCAAGGTAACAAAAAATTGCCCTTGGTTTAAACCCCACACGTACTCAAAGAAAAGAGGGAAAAAACAGCTCTCCTAATCAACAGCACACAGTGTGCTGCTTAGTGAGAAATGTATAATGTAAGAGAGTAACAATAGTTAATATGCTTAAACCTCCAAACTGTCAGGAGAGAGAGATTAAATGTACCACTTGCCACTAAGTTGCTACTTGCTATCAACATGGCTATTCGTTACAGTTTCTGAACTGCTTATGACCAAGCTTAAAGGGACACTAAGGTTACCCACTGAGGAGTGTATGTGAAGTCTATTTACCCCGAGGAGCCTAGTACGCCTACGAAGCCTAAAGGTTGGCTGAACATCAAAGGAAACAGTGGCAGGGCCAGAGTTAGCCGTCACTGCTGTAGGCGGTGTCCTCTGGCCTCAATTTTAAACAGCTGGTGAGTACAAACTGCAACACTACAGTGCATAGTTGAATGCATTAAAGCTAGTGTAATTAAGGGTATGGAAAACATTGCAATATGTAGCTAAACTATTTAAACATTTCAATGATTTGTTTATTTTGCAAGTGTAGAAGACAAACTTTTCAGACGCCATACTGTATAAATATATTTACGTACTACTCATATACTGAAAAAGTTATCAAGTAAGACAGCCGAACTTGTCTTTTTACTTACAGTTAAAGGGATTTGTATCTGTTATGGTTATTCTGATCCGAACCACTTTAACCAATACAGCACATGATAATCAAATTAAGGTTTTCTTTGGTGACTATAGTGCAATTGTCGCACAAACAGGACGATCACTTTATCACTTAAATTAATGTCTGCCCTCCCACTTAGCCATTACTTCTATCCTCCTATCCTGTAACCTAGAGGTTTAAAGAAAGAAAAAAGTCACCTACAAATATGCAGGAGCATCTGCTGGTAGCATTGTGGAATGCTCGTGTTGTTTACAGACGGTCATATTTGCGCTGATACACACTGGGAGCAGTGGAAGAGAGAGATTCACATAAGTATCTATATATCTATATATCTATCTATATCTATCTATATCTATATATATCTATATATATATCTATATATATCTATATATATCTATATATATATCTATATATATCTATATCTATATCTATATATATCTATATCTATATCTATATCTATATCTATATCTATATCTATATCTATATCTATATATCTATATATCTATATATCTATATATAGTATCTATATATAAATTAAAGAAAAAGTTACCTGCACTCTCTCCTAAATCCCTATGTATATTTAAACAAATGGAGGTCATTTAGTTACTCCAATGGCCATTGGAGGGAATGCCCGCCTTTCCAATGTCAAGGCAGACCCACCCCTAGACGGGTCCTACTCTGACCCTTCACCCTGCTTCCTTGAGCTTCTGGCAAAGATATCTCTAATGAGACAGAGAGGGGTATTTTTTATATACACCCCTATATACTTACTAACCCATGATAGGGAACACATGGGATGGGCGGCAGCATAGTAACATAGCTGTGTGATACAAAAAGGCAATACAAATTTAAAAAAAAGAAAACAAGTATTAATATATCCACTCAAATTAATGTCTGCCCTCCTACTTAGCCATTACTTCTATCCTCCTATCCTGTAACCTAAAGGTTTAAAGAAAGAAAAAAAAAAGTCATCCACAAATATGCAGGAGCATCTGCTGGTAGCACTGTGGAATGCTCGTGTTGTTTACAGACTGTCATCTGCGCACATTTACTCTGATACACACTGGGAGCAGTGGAAGAGAGAGATTCACGTAAGTATCTGTATATAATTGCTGGTGACTACCTACTCAAGGCTAAACCGACAGATGCTTTATGGTTGACTGATTTCAATTAAGCAAAGCTCAAGAGTCTTGTTAAAAGAGTTCTGTACTGTTTACTCCCCAACAAAGCCTACTGCATTAAGGGTTTTTGTTACATATCCATAGATAATATCAATATTCACTTGTGTTCTCCCAATAGAGAAGACATATTTGTCGGAGTGTGTCTTGGATTTTCATAACTTCCCGTGGGATTTATTAAAATACGTAGGTGCATGAACTGATTAATCACCTTTGCATTGTACCACCATTAGCTGCCTCTGTGAAGAATCGGGAACCCAAAATGACAGAAATAAAAGGCAACAATAGTGCGCTCAATAAGATGTAAAATAGTAGATTAAATATAATAAGAATAAATACTCACAAACATAGAGCAAGCTAACTTCTCTCTGACGACAGCATAGGTGGTATGATCCCCACCTAGGATCCTTTGGAGTAAAACAAGATAAGTTCTACTCCATTGATAAAGCCTTTTATGGTGAAAAGTGTTTAAATGTTAGATTTTTTTTATTTTTTATTATAAAATAGATTTTGGTCACTTTACCACTTGTGCCACTATCTTTTATTATTTTCTTTTTTATCAACCTGGCATCTACAACTTTTATCATGTTCTACTCCAAAGAATCCTAGGTGGGGATCAAACCACCTATGCTGTTGTCACAGAGCAGTTAGCCTGCTCTATGTTTGTGAGTCTTTATTCTTATTACATTTTATCTACTATTTTATATCTTATTGAGAGCACTATTGTTGCCTTTTATTTCTGTCATTTTGGGTTCCTGATTCTTCTACCACCAAGAACACTCATCTTATATCATTTAAGTGGGGATCATACCGCTGTACACTATACACACCAGAGCTGGCTTAAGCTCTACCAAATTTGAGTGCAACCCCATTTATTTCCTATTTTACCTATACTCAATGAGATTTAATGCACTATTGGCTTCTTCATTTTCATTTTGCCCTTCTCTGCTTATACGGACACTGGTGAAGCATAAAGAATATCCTCGTCTGACAAACCTACGGTAATTGGTTTCAAGCATTTGACACAAAACTTTGTGGATTATATAGAGATATACCTATATTACACTGTTGTAGCCCTACCCTACCTTTGTGTTCCTGTATTCAATTGTCTTCAAGGGTATTTTGAGGGAAACACTTGCATAGTGTTGCTGCCTAACTCACACTGTTTAATTTCTATTTATTAGTGCTGACCCTTATTGTTGTTGTTTTCTTGCATAATTTTAGCTGCCTGAGAGTCAATAAGTGAAACTTATAAAAAAAAAAAAAAAATTATTATAATTTGGCATATGCAGGTAAGATGAAAGCTACCTTTTCTGTACACACTAAAACGTGGTTTAAGTTCATACTTGTGCTGAGGAAATATTACATAAATTATCTACAGCTCAACTTAACCAAGTTTAACATATAGGCAACACCACATAGATCTTTGACATGACAAATAATTAAGGAATGTATATACACTTTAGCAGCTCTTCAATAAATAAATCAACATCAACAAGTAATATATATCTAGAGTAGCAGATAATTCTCATCTGTTATAATGCTCTTGCTGTACATGTTGCACACAGGTGTATTATGCTGATATGCTGAAGACATATTTAACTTATTACAAAAAAAATATTTATATATACACACACACACACACACACACACACACACACACTTTTCCTCCTACCTCGATCATCTCAAAGATGCTTTCTGGATCCAGACTGCCTCTGCCTAGCTTTCTCATGAAAGTTAGGATTCCTGTACTGGTCACTGAGACAAGGAGACTAGCCAGGGAACAGGCTTCCTCTTGTAATGTGGCATCTACTATGTGTCGGTGTCCAATCTATATGTAAATGAATATATGCATTAAAGACTTTCTTTGAAAAAAATTCCATAATTTTAAATGCAAAATTTGTATCCTTTAACAAATGACTTAACATATGGAATAAACATATGGTCACAATGGTAATGCTGAAGATAGCGTTGAAATGTAAAGGAAAAAAAAGGGAGAAGGGGGGGGGGGATTTCATTGTTGGACAGTGAATGACATTATACGGGATCCATAATATGAGCGAAGACTCCCATAATTGAATCAAATGCAATTAAGGAGTGTGAGATCATAATACTTATGTACAGGTAACTTAGATTACAAGAGAAAGTAATGGTGTATGGAAATGCCAACATAATTAAAATTTACACATTTAATTTCCATTTTGTTCTACTAGCAACCAATCATAAGGTTGCACAGTTAACACCACTGAATTTACTGAACGTTAAAATACCAAACAAAGCCATATATAAATGGGATTCAGAGGTCCTCTGCAAATTATTTTTAACATCACATATGTGTGCATTTGGCACCGAAATGCCAAAGACAAATTTAGCAAATATCCCTAAAAACATTAACAAAACGTGTACATATTTCGACGTACTCTGCTTAGTGTGACAATGCAGGGGACGTTAGCAACATTCAGACGCATGCAGTCGTAAGGATCATCTGATAGCTCAAAATCTTTGGCTCCTTCATCATCTTCTAATATGCGCACTTTGGGAATCCTAAATTCCAAAAATTAGTTTCACATTATTATTACACTTTGTTTGCATCTATGGAGGAACAGGTCTTCATTTAAGATCAGTATTTTTTTCTGCATATATCATTTTACATGGAAACCTAAAGGTTAGCCTATGTAAGGGTTTAGATAAGGTTCTGAGAATGCAATGCATGATGGACTACTATATACTGGTATAGGTAGAAGAATATATGTGAGCTCAGACAGAAATATAATGAGTCTCCTATACTGTGAGCTGCAAGAAAACACACAGAATATGCCATCCCCATAATAACAATCGTATAAACAGATTAAATAAACATGTCAAATATGCATTTGGGGTGATAAAATGTATTCCCCTCAATGTAAGCTAAAGTACATTATGTACAGTTAAAGTACATTTACTACCAAATATGGACGTTTTTTGTTTTACAAATACTGCTTTTAGTTACACTAAGTCACTCCTTCTGTAACATAAAGGATCTCACTTTTAAGTGAGCTTGCACGTTCTAGATATAACTATAATAATTGTTATTGACAAAGATTTTTGTTCATCTGCTTTTAACTTTGGAAATTTGCCCATCTGTCCAACTTTGCAGGTTTGAACATTTAAGATCATAGGATTGCACAATTTCACGGCCTTCTGGATTGATTTTCTTCATACAGTATAATAACGGGGAAAAAAGAAACACATGAATTTTATTGCTTTCAAATGCTTAGTGGACTCCAGTGAGTTGATCACAAAAATATCTTTGTTGTCCCCCCGACCCCCACTTATCTGCCTGATGTTCACCAGTTACACGTTATATGTCTTAGTGTTTCACACTTCAAAACTGCTCTAATAAAAAATATCAAAATGTGTCAAAACAACAGTGGGCTAAAACATTAATATAAGTTTTATTAGAATAGAATGGCATATATGAAAGAAAAAATAAAAACGATTACATCATGTAAAAATCTGAATGTAATTTTAGCTGTTTAGAGCAACAAGTTAAATGAAGTTAGGGAAAGGAAAGGAGAAAAAAAAAAAAAAAAAAAAAGGATTAATGCCCAACGATTCATATATCCCATAGTGTGGCTATGACAGATCATTTTAAATAAATTCTCGTGAATAATAATAATAATAAGACTCCTAGATAATATTAAAACATGAAAATATGTATTTAATTATTTCTGAATCTCTTCATATGGTTTGACAGAAAACTGGAGAATGGCTCCCACAGACTTTGAGTACTTCAACTCTAGAGGTTATTGTGCTTAGAATATACCTTTAACATGAAATAAGTTAAGTGCCTGGACATTGAAACAAAGAACAATTCATACCTTGCATTAAAAAGGGCTGCTTTCACAGCTATAGAGATTGTATCAAATAGGTTTCCACCACACTCCAAAAGCTGTAAGAGAAGTTAAAAAAAAATAAAAAAAATCGATCAACTTACAATTAGAGAAATAAGTGTTCACTATAGTTTGCTGTAGTGTTTATAATGCCAGCAGTGCCCTGGCACGCTCCCAGATGAATTTCCGTGGGTTTGACTGGGCTCCATACTTCTAGATTATCCTTTGAGAAAAGTCAGTTTAACATGACTGGGCTAAGTAGGGCCACTTATTAGCCATTTGTATCAGCTGAGAAATCTCAGTCAATTTGCGAGGTCCTGGATTGGCCAGGCTTAGCTCAGTCAATGTATCTGGCTTCTCCTGCAGGATAAGACCAGATGCATTGCAGGTGCCTATTGACCCAATTAAGTTGTCAAACTGTGCTTCAAACATTAGACAAATTAAACTGTAAAGGTGCCAGGACACTCCTAGTACCATAACTAAAAAGCGGGCTGTAGTGGTTATAGTGCTTTAAATGGTGCATTAAAGATTTAGGGAAATCATACATGACAATCTCCAAGTCTAGTTTATTGCATGAAACTATAAAAACGTTACCAAGACACATTTACCTATGCAAAGGTTTCAGTTGTAAGCTATACCACATGGTAGAAATTACACAATTGTGCATTTCTTCTTCACGTAACATTGTTTGAAAACACAAATGACAATTCTGCATGAGTGGTTTGGAACAAAAACTATGATAATTTTTAGCTTTTTCTTTTACAAGTAACAGTGACCTCAGTGATGCAGTGCCAACCATGAAGAGACGCCAGCACAATGAACAATTAGAAGACGAGTCAGATGGTAAATTTGTAATGTTAACTCTCTGGTAATTACAGAGATCCTAAATCAAGTCTTTTATAGAAGAACAAAGATGTAATTTCCATGAATCTTTAATTAGCAGAGGTTTGTTGTGCAGGAATATTCTGAAGACTGAAGCCGGGAGCCATTGATTTAAAAAAAAACCTGCAATTAAGTTATATCCACTGCTTTATATAGAGGCTGCTTCCGAAGAGTCAGTCTATCAGCTATTTAAACAATAGTCATGTTTAGATAGAAATTTATTTTTTTAAATCACTTGACTTACCGACTGCAATATTATAACTAAACCATGAACCATAAGGTATATCAACATTTTGTTTCAATTTTTTTTTACTTTAGAACTAATCCCCCCCTAGACATTTTTACTCACCTAATATGGAGGCAGTATGTATGGGTTGTGCTTCCTAATTGGGACAAGCATCTGCAAGATAGGTAGTTAAAGGAACACTATAGTCACCTAAGTTACTTTAGCTAAATAAAGCAGTTTTAGTGTATAGATCATTCCCCTGCAATTTCACTGCTCAATTCACTGTCATTTAGGAGTTAAATCACTTTGTTTCTGTTTATGCAGCCCTAGCCACACCTCCCCTGGCTGTGATTGACAGAGCCTGCATGAAAAAAAAAAAAAAACTGGTTTCACTTTCAAACAGATGTAATTTACCTTAAATAATTGTATCTCAATCTCTAAATTGAACTTTAATCACATACAGGAGGCTCTTGCAGGGTCTAGCAAGCTATTAACATAGCAGGGGATAAGAAAATCTTAATTAAACAGAACTTGCAATGAAGAAAGCCTAAATAGGGCTCTCTTTACAGGAAGTGCTTATGGAAGGCTGTGCAAGTCACATGCAGGGAGGTGTGACTAGGGTTCATAAACAAAGGCATTTAACTCCTAAATGGCAGAGGATTGAGCAGTGAGGCTGCAGGGGCATGTTCTATACACCAAAACAGCTTCATTAAGCTAAAGTTGTTCAGGTGACTATAGTGTCCCTTTAAGAAAAGTCCCTCTCCTTTACCCTATAAAGGGCATCCCCCGGCAAACCCACCTAAGTTGTAGCAAGAATACACACCTAAGCCACACACTGTAAGCAAAATTGTAATTTAGAGGGAGGGAGATTTGTACTGCCACCATATTAAGAAAAAAATTATTTACTGTGAGTAAAAATTTGAGTTTTTTTCTGACATATGGTGGCAGTACATGCAGTTGTCCTACCGTCAATAAGAACATATTCAACACTTCCAGCATGATGTCCTGTCTTCCAAAAGTGTTTTCGAGATCGGAAGATCCCCATACTCGAAAGTGATCTCCACCAGGCCCGAAAATTGGCTGTTTGGCCAGTATGGAAAGATTGGCAGAACAGCTGCTCTGTCCTTTCACCTCTTTTGAAGAAGTCTTGGGAACAGTCTATAGGAGAACAAATGCAAGCCCAGAGAAATACCCTTAGATAGATAGACCAACTATTCAACGTGAGCTGTCCTGTATCTGTCCTGTATATGCCATAAGGTCTATCCAGGCACTCCAAATCACTCTGTAGACCGTGAACATGATCAGATCTACAGTCCATTACTCTTGATCCCAATTTCTTGTGCTGAGGTTGTAGGTGATTACATTGTCGACACATGAGTGGAATGGAGAGAGGACCTCCCAGAGATCCTGAGTCCAGTACACCATTTTGGTACATAGCCGAAACAGACCTTGCCTCTGGCACCACCCTGTCTGTGGTTGTGAGGGAAACAGTGTCATGGTCCGGCTGCATTGTAATAGGTCCCTCAATCAACCAATACCTGAATCGGTGAGGGGAGTGAAGAACTGCCTTAAGAGCTTTGAAATTAGTGGACTATTTTTCTTAGGACCAAGAACACTGGCACATTAGAGAATTTAGATGAGTGACCCAGCCTGTGTTAGATGCATTCTGAAAATTACTCAGTCTATAGGATGAAAGGACAGACTTGTCGGAAAAAACTTGACGACCACCAGTTTAGTTGACCTTCCGCTTTTTTTGAATAGAGTTTAGGAGACAGAAATCCAAGATTTCCACTGTAGCGGTTGACTGCAGGAATTGAAGAAGTCAGACATCCCAGCAAACTAATCTCCCGTTCTTACAGAGGAATTTTCGCTTTATTAGGAATTGTACTTTCCTTCATGAGTGCAGTAGATGCAGAGGTAACGTTTTAAGGTTAACACGTACCTCAAAAAAAATAAAAATAAAATGCTGTATCCAACCGTGTTGCTGTAGAGCTCTGCTAGCTACCTGAACATACTTAAAGGGCAACTGTCCTGAATTGCAATAAGTAGCCAAACTCCCAAGTAGGGAATGCCTCGTTCCACAAAAATATGCTGTTAAGGGAGTGTTTTGAAGAGCAATGAAATCTCTTCAATCCACTTATTATGGCGCATTTTCAGAAAACATTTTGAGGGGCCGCAATAGGGATATGTGGGAATATAGCTGATCTATATACACCATGAAATTCCTTTCTGTAGAATCAGAGTTACAGAATCAGAAGTTTCGATTCTGAACTTCAGGAGAGGAACCAGTAATTTGGTTTAAAGGAATGATCAGAGTTTGATAACCAGGAGATTCCTGAGGAACCCAGTAAACTCCATGGTTCACAGAACAATATCTCAAACTCCTCGAATCCAACAAGAACACGGTTTCTGTAAATAGAGTGTCAGATGTTCGGTTTGGGCAGATTTGAAAACAGCAAGCTGTGCCCTCTTTAACTAAATCAAGAAACCAGTGATTGCAAGAAGTTCTACTTAAAAGCCAAGCAAGAGACATTCAGATATATACTGGTCCAAATGCATCCTGGGAATGTTAAGTGACTCCATCGAATGGTACACCAGTCATCTACCTCAAAAGGATGAAGGGCTAAGTCAACCCTGCAGGGAAATAAACCCATGAACCCCTAGGGTTGAACAAGATCTAAACCCACTGGGCTATCCACACTTCATGTAGTGTGGCCTCCGAGCTTTTTGGCGTCTGAAATGCCTACCCATGTTGGACCTAGTTCTACTCGTCTTGAGGCAGAGCTTTTTTCCTTTTTCGACATAGGTTATAAAAAAAGATACCCCTTCCCCTAATGGGAGTAAACAGGGGACCGAAAAGGACGCTGATCTGCCGCCCAAGATTAAGTCACCAGGATATAAGCCAAACAGCAGATCAACCCATGATCTTGGCCGACAATGTCAAATTTTATTAGTCACATCCATATAAAGTATGTGACAATCACAAATAAAACCGGAAACTGATGAGCTGCTAATCAGGAGACTTAAATAACCTCCATTAATGATTGTAAACAAAGTTATAAATTTTGGATACCGCTGCACCTGCCAGCAAAGACCCATACCGAAAAACAGCAGTCTGGAAAGATCGTCTGCAAGAGGTCACCGCCTTCTTGACGACAGGGTTAATAAAGCAGCAACATTTGCAGAATTTTATGGATTCCCAGTGTTCCTGGGGGTGTAACATTTACCCATTTGATGGTAACATATTAAACGCCGGGCAAGAAAGGCTCGTTACACAGAGTGTTCCCCTTTCTGCATATAAGAAAGACATGGGGTTTAATGAACAGATAACCCTCATTAAAGTTTAGCAGATTTATCCAGCCCTATGACCGATTCATTCCTAATGAACCTTCTCAGTACATCAGGTGGAAACCAACTCCACACAGTATGATGAAGCAGACATGTCTTAAGAAGAGGTAGATAAACATTCGCCAGACATTAAAAGTAATCGGGATGCTTCTCATCTGTCTCTGTGGAACATCTCAGGCAGAGCAGCTGATACACTGTTTGATTCTCTATAAGAATTCAAAGATAGGAATGATTGCATATTCTCTGCTTAATTTTACCCAAGAAATTGCAGCACCATGGTCATATTTATAAACCCCAGAACTATATTAAGGGGAGTAGCACAGATACAATAAGCAACAGCCTTGTATAGCAGAGGTATTCCACAGTGTACAAACAGTCCATGTTGCAAATGCAGTCCACTTTCTGTAAAACAATTCCATCCATAACTTGCAATTTTAATCAGAACAGATGTTCAAAGCAAAGATCAACTAATCTTACCTTGAAAACCTCTAAATAGTGTGGGGGGGTTGGTGACACTGGGAACCCTTCTGACAAGCTTCCTGCTGCCAGAGGGAACAGCACAGCGATCCCGGAACTTTGGTGGAACGCAACACCACCCGAGAGTGCGTTCCACCGCTGTGTGCAGGCGCACGGCCTGCAACATAATGAAGGCGTCCCCCGGCCCCATCAATACTGCCCAAGCCGGAACATACTCGACGCAGAGTCAAACAGAAAGGGCTCCGGAACCTTGGATGGAGCCCTGCTGCTCAGCCTACCACCCAGGTGGCTATTGAGCTTCATCCCCAGACAGCAACCTATGTGCCTCACCTTAAACAGAGGCTTGATCCGTCCCGACAAGGAAGAACTGAGGTGGGTTTGCTGGGGGGGGGGGGGGGGGGAGGGAAGCCCTTTAAAAGGGTAAAGGGGAGGGACATTTAATCATTACATATCTTGCAGATGCTTGTCCCAATTATGAAGCACAACCCAAACGTACTGCCACCATATGTCCGAAAAATATAATCTAAAATATATATATGAGATGTGAATTAGCGGTCTCATATTTGCCCACAGCCTGGCTGAGTGTCACGAGAAATGTAGCTCACAAACATCTAGGGTGTCAGGGTTTGTCAGCTCGGACCTAGAATCTTAAATAATTCAGAAAAGCTGGATCACTGCTAGATCTAATCAGCAAGGCACATCAGTGAGACAGAGCAAGAAAACAATGGCCTGAAACTACCCTCCCCTCGTGTGGATAGCAAGTTCATCTTCATGGAGATATAACATTTAAATGGTTATTTACGTAGCTATCTGACAGTTCGGAGACAGGTTAGAAAATTTACTATCACCCAAAATGTAATAATGCCTCCAAATTGATCTGGATAAACTTGCAAGTCTGAAATCATTTGAAAAACACTAATGACCAGCAATAAGAAATGCTCACTGGCTGAATGTATTATTATTATTTTATTATTTATATAGCGTCATCAGATTCCGTAGCATTGTACAATTAATAAATGCCCACTGGCTGAACAAGATATACAGTTAAAATAAATAAAAAAAAAAAACTAATGCTGAGGGGTGGGCCTACCTCTCCAGCAGCTTCTATCAATGTGTGTTGGATGAAGGGGATATCTGCGTGGGCTTGCACCCTTTTTTACATTGTATAATTGATATAATGCATTCGCCTATGCAAATCATTCTTGTTTGGATGAAGGTGTCAACATATAGTTATGCAGGTCCATAGTACCCTCTTCAAAGGAACATAAGTCTCAGTGCTATAGAATGACCAGTTTACATATTTCACTATTGCCACATCCCATAGTGTGAAGGTTGGCGAACAACAGGGTTATACCCATATTAAAACCCTCTATCCATGTGAGGAAGAAGACACAGAATCTCCCTGTTGTATAAAGGAATTCTCTAAAGGTAGGGAATAATATTAGTGTATGTACATTCTAATTGCAATGTAATATTTACTCCTTAGCAACGGTATAAAAAGGGACACAATCACCAGAACAACTACAGCTTATTCTATTTGTTCTGGTGAATATAATAATTCAAAACACTGTTTTTTGTTAAGAGAAAATGCAGTGTTTACATTACAGCCTAGGGATACCTCCACTGGCCACTCATCAGATGGCTGCTAGAGGCACTTCCTGGAACAGTGCTGTTCAATATGCAGCACTGCCATTCAGTGTCTACACCCTATGCATGGAGACACTGAACTTTCCTTATTGAGATGCAATGATTCAATGCAGCTCTATGAGTAGATGCTGATTGGCCAGGGCTGTGTTTGGCTGGTGCGGGCTCTACTCCTGATCTATAGACCACCCTAAGGTGCAGGTATCCAGGAGCCAGAAAATAAAGTAAAAAACAAATAAAACAAAAAGATAAATAGATAAAATAAAAAATAGTTAGAAAGCTTTCTAAGACTCAGAGAATGTCTTGTGTATATTCTCTGAGTGTTAGAAAGCTTTTAACTATTTTTTATTTTATCTATTTATCTTTTTGTTTTGTTTGTTTTTTATTTTATTTTCTGGCTCCTGGATACCTGCACCTTAGGGTGGTCTATATATTTTTTCTCTTATATAGGGTTACGTGAAATCCTACACATCCAGTCTTGAGCTCATTTATTGTTTTTATTCCCCCGCCTCGATCTGTCGCTTCCCTTTGGTAGCCTCAGTACTGTTATCTACTCCTGATCTGCCTCATTGACAAGCTCAACAAATCCAATGCTTTTCTGTGAGAAAGCGTTGTGATTGTCTTTAAACACCACTTCTGATGATGTCAGCCAAGAAGGCAGCTCAGGGGCAGAGCCAGCAGCAGCAGACTGGGATAAAGGTAAGATTTGTCTATATTTAGGGGGGCTAAATGGTGTTTTTAACACTATAGGGACAGGGATAGGGATAGGGACACTATAGTCTTGTACAATATATCCTTTATTTGTGCAAAGGTACAGTCAATGTTTCAGTCCAACTTGGTCTTGAAAAAAGTCCAAGTCTTGTCCTTGCCTGGGTGCAAATCACTTATGCCAATATATAAAGTATCAAGGAAGGTGCACTCACAGGACTTTGTAAATAAATCTTGAAGTTTTATTGTGCAATTATACACTAGAAAATGTGTCGATGTTTCAGACCTCTATGGGACTTTTCTCAAGACATACACATTTTATATATATATATATATATATATATATATATATATATATATATATATATATATATATATATATATAAAAATAATAATAACAATAACAACAACAACAACACCACCACCAGCCAAAACAGGCTTCTCTGGCAGGCCAAACAAACCTGACAATTAGAAATGCCATTGACGCTCTTTTAATTCAGGATTTGAAATATCATGTGATAGTAATAATCACCCTCCATCCCCCAAATCCATGTGAGAAGCCATATCTACTTTAATTCTGACACTAATTATCCTTCTGCAAGAATTAGTTTACTTACCAAGACATCAACATAAAGAACCCAGCAGTGCTCCCTAGGCTGGATACAGAGAGACTTGCGGTCCAGGCTACTTTTGTTGTCAAATATTTTATACAGCACATTGGCTATCTCTGTGCCAAGCTCTTCTCCTCCACGTCCTTCAAACTCTGGAGTGGCATTTGCAGAACTAAAATAAAAATACAAATATGAATATATGAATTCATGGAAATAATTGAAAAGAAAAAAAAAAGTTGGACACAAACGTAGAAACAGTAATGAAGAATATGTAAACACAGCATTTCTAATAGAAAGGATTCCAGGAACTGTTGTAGAAATTTCAGTAAGTGGTCTAAAGGTGGATCTGTTGCTTAACAGGACACTATAGTCATCAGAACCACTACGGATTATTGTATTTGTTCTGGGGAGTATAATTATTCCCTTCAGGCTTTTTGCAGTAAACACTGTCTTTTCAGAGAAAATGCAGTGTTTACATTACAGCCTATGCAGACCTCCAGTGGTCACTCATTAGATGGCTACTAGAGATGGCCCCTGATCTGCCTCCTTTACAGTGACAGTATCAGCCACTCCAATGCTATCCTGTGAGTAAGCATTGTGATTGGCTTTGAATAACACTTCTGCCAAGCAGGCAGATCGGGGCAGTGCCAGCAGCAGCAGACTGGAGTAAAGGTAAGATTTTTACTATATTTAGGGGGGGCAAGGAGGGCCAGATAGTGTTCATAACACTATAGGGTCAGCAATACATATTTGTGCTCTTAACCCTATAGTGTTCCTTTCAACATGTACTACAAGAATATAAAATTAACTTTCAAAAACGGACCATGGCTTTACATTTTCACCTTTGTATTAGTTTTTGCGATATTTGGTTTAAGCATTATTGACTATCAAAACAAAAAACAGTTATGGTAGATTTCCAATAAAATTTATTTTTAGTATGCTAAAACAGCAATCCACAGAATTATAGTATACTAAAGTGTGGGACTGTGTTAAATATTCTATAAATATCACCAAATAATTTAGTGTACAAGCTCAATGTCATCTACATGCAGCACAAAATACATAGTACTTTATAATAAATAAAAAAAAAATAAAAAAAATGGAGGTCTAATCCAGGAGTGACCAAAGTAAGAACTATCAGTAGGTGTTTATTACACCTTCCTATGATGCTTTGCCTCGATTAAAGCTGGTAATACATCAAAGAAGTTCTACAATAGCTACCCAGTTTTAGAGCATTCCTTAGGCAAAGATTAATCACCTTATATGTACATAAGTTGAGGTTAAAGGCACACTCCAGACCACTAAAGCACATCAGCTTGCTGAAACGCGTTATGCGTGAAGAATGTGTCATTTTTTAATTTTTTGACATACTGCAGATTTCAAGAGAAATTTACACTTCTAACGTGACCTGGTTACACCCCTCTGGCCTTTAAAGCAGACAACAGGCCCTGTTCCGTTCTGGTTTGGTTAGCTTATTTCACTAAACCATTTCCCAGAGTACTTACCTTGCAAAGACTTCTCATTGAGCTGCATTGGAAAGTCTGTGATACTACAGTCACATCAAGTTAGAGGGGGAGAGCTTGCAAAGGCAGGAGACAATAGATCTGCAGTTTTTGCAAGCTCTTTTTAGATATAACTCCAATAAAAATAAAAACATAAATAAATGCATGCAAGTTTTCATTTGGGGTATATCTACTAAACAGTGACATTTTGTATTTGGGCAGTGAAGTGTGCCTTTAATGGAAAGTTCAATTATTTTGATCAGTCACGCAGCAGAGTTTTCTAATAGTAAACTTACTGCTCAACAAGTTCTATATGCTGAGTTTTAGCGAATGCACCCATATATACCCATTCAGCACCCAGATTTTGCTTTTTTCTTGCACCCATATATAGATTTTCTTGCACAGACAACGGAGGAATACATTTTGTAAAAGCAGGTCAAAATAATCTAAAAAGAACAAGCAATTTCGGACTTAAACGCGTTTGTAACACAGTCATATTACACTCAGTCTTCTATCTTGGTAATGCTGTGCTAAGTCATTCAACTCATAACAGCACACCCTTAATTAAATGAAATGACATTTGTATGCTGCTATTAAGCATGGGAAAACAAAGCGGCAAACAAAACTAATTATGAACACAAAGCAAGCATTGGAGGAAGCAGTTGTGTAGGCAAGCACGAATATCTTATGTCAGGGGAACATCAGCCATAGGTCAATGACAAATCAAAAATATAGGCAAGGAAGGAAAAAAAATAAAAAAATAAAATAAAGGGGAAATCACAGCCCTTCAGAAGACCTGTACATGAAAACCAAAGGTTCACTATACAGATTTACTGAGAGTACAATAGCTTGCACACTGCCAGTTTAAAATAATCACTGAGAAGTAGAACACAAAGCTTTAAAACAGTGAACAACGCAGTGTTACTCGAGAGAAAATGCTGTATTGTCACTGGCTCCAATCCATTCTATGACATGTCTACACATCAATGTTGAATTAAGAACTCGCATTCAGGTGTGTGGCTTTTGATGGATGCTTATTTATTGAATTTGAAAGGGAGCAGTGTGATCGGTACACAAGCAACATTTCTAGAGAAATGGTGCTCACCATTAAAAGGTGAGTATAAAGTAAAAGGTTAAAAAAAAATAAAAAAAAATTTTTTTTACCAACTCTAAAATTATTTTTAGCATTCATTGCAATACCCTTGACAAAACGTATGAAT
This sequence comes from Pelobates fuscus, assembly GCF_036172605.1. Taxonomy (NCBI): domain Eukaryota; kingdom Metazoa; phylum Chordata; class Amphibia; order Anura; family Pelobatidae; genus Pelobates; species Pelobates fuscus. The sequence continues at coordinate 269,566,393 of NC_086320.1, read as the reverse complement.
TGTCATTACATCTTAGCTGCACTGTAGTGAGTAGATAATTTTGCAATGCATTTTACATCACAACAATGGCCATGTAAAAAGATTGATAAAAAGTTATTTTTATCAAAAAGTGGAATGATTTAATGAAGAGTGGCTTGGTTCAAGACATTTGAGCAAGAAGAAGGTTTCAGTTGTAATTGCATTATTATCCTCATCATAATAAATAACCGAGGGTTGAAATCCAAACTTCAAAAAGGAACAGTCTACTCAAAGAAACAAAAACCAACCAACCAAAAAAAACCAAAAGTAAAAAATAAAAAATAAAACATTTTTTTTCAGTACTTCTATTTTAGATTAGATTACAGACCCCCATTGACTTTCCAAAAAAAAACCTTCATAAAACGTATTTTCTGTAGAATTGGATGCAGACAGAATAATTTAAAATTTGCCAGGGTACATTATCTTACTGAAAAAGGCCACTGCCACCCGGGAAAGCCATTGTCATAAAGCTTACATTGTCTGCAATAATCTTTAGGTAGGTGTTATGTGTCAAAGTAATATCCAAATGAATGCCAGGACCCAAGGTTTCCCAGAGCATAACACTGCTCCTGCGGGCCTGCCTTTTTCCCACAGTACAAGATGCTGCAATCTCTTCCCAAAATAAAGGACATATGAACCAGGCCATCCACCTGAACTAAAAGAACATGTGATTTATCAGACAACCTTCTGCTATTGCTGCATGGTCCAGTTCCGATGCTCATGTCCCCATTGAATGAGCCTTTGGCAGTGGATACAGAGCATTATGGGCACTGACAGTTCTTCAGCCATGTAGTCCCATACTGTAGCTCTTCTGTGAGATCGTACCAGATGCATCAATGAGCCTTGGGCGCCTATGACCCTGACACCAGTTCAGCAGTTGTCCTTCCTTGCACAATTGTTTTGTATGTACTAACTACTGCATAATGGTAACATCACACAAGACATGCCGTTTTGTAAATGCTGGCTCAGATGTCACCCAGATTAGCAAGGTCCACGTCAGATGCTAGGAAACCAGGGCAATCGAACGACAAGTGGGATACTGAAACAAAATAATTCCTGAATACAAAGTGAGAACTTGCTTGACTGCTGCTATAACAGCAGACTGAATGAGAATGTATGTGGAAACCATGGATGAAGAGTCCATCTACACAAACACCAAAACAGCTAGTTACTCAACGTTTATACATTGTTAAGAGGAAGCTAGTGTTACACCGGAATTAGATGGACTACACAAAGCATCATACATGAGGAGGAAGAAATTACCATAACCCACACCTATACTTAGAGAGGCCTGAAGCTCTGCCCCAAGATGGCTTAACAGCAGATATAAGGAAGATGATCATTAAAAACAAAAAATGGTCCTTGACCACCGGACAAGATCACTGAAAAACAGCCACCAGACAAGATGCTAGCAACGGTTAATGAGGTACTATCCACAATAGAGATAGATATATGTCTCATGTTCATACATGCCACTGCATTAGACGGTCTCCAACTGCCTGTCTACAAGATCAGGCAGAAGGAGAAATAATGCCATCCATTAAGAGGCCTGAAGCTCTGCCCCACTAACTAACAGTGTTGCATGAACATCTAGCAGCAAACAAACCAACCAGCTACTAACAGGCTCCCATAATGACTGGCTAACACAAGGTAGAATAATACTGATCATGAAAGGCCAGTATTTAACTGCCTTGTTAGCCATCTAACTACCAACCAATCACTTGCCTCCCCACAACATGGAAGGTCCAGTCAGGCATCATAGCCTCCAAGATCGACGGGCATATGAGTCAGTACATCAGCAAAACTCAAGTGTTTTGAGGATCAAAACAACTACTGGTAGGGGGCGGGGCCTGACAGCCAAGATGGCCGGACGTGTCCTCTGAGGGCACTATAATGCACAATCTGCCTGATATAATGCGATCCACGACACAAGCTACCCAGGTATCGAACCAGTGCCACACGCGGAGCAGAATGGTACCAGTCCGGTACCAATCCGCCACGGGAAAGTCCGCACCGGCCACGCGGCCTAAGCGGGGTCTGGAGCATGGAGGAGGCGGCCGATCCCCCGGCCCACAGCCCGCATACAAGCGCGGACAGAGCAAAGCCCTACTACCCCCCCCTTTGGACCGGCGGGGGTTATCCCGGTCCTCTCTGGGGACGACAACCCCTTTGCGAGACCAAGCTACTACTAAACGGGACCCACGAGGTCCAAACAAGATGGCGGCAACCAGGCAGTCTGGGACGAAGCGCTCACTATACCAGCCTCCCGGGAACATAGCAGAGTTCTGCGGCAGACTCATTGCTCACCTCTGCACAAAGCTCCACACCCAGGGACAGGCATTCAGGCGGGCGAGGAGGGAAGCAGCGGCATGGATCCGCCCGAAGACAAGAAGAAGTATGAGCTGGAATCCTCCTCGGGCCTCCAGAGGGGCGATTAGGGGGCAACGCCGGCACTTCATACGGCGGGAATCGACGCCAAGCCCCGCGGACACCGGCACTTGCTTCCACACAAGCCAGGGCGCGAGCTGCAGACATAGCCAGCCAGAAGGCCACCCGGAGGCAACAAATCCACTGGGCCAGCAGCAGACTTTCCCAAATAAATGGACCCACACCGTCTGCAACGACGTACACCACCACCGGTTAAGTGCAGCAAGCGTCCGCACACACACACCAGGCGGGGGAGCCCATCACGAGGACTGGCACCGGGCGCAGAACAACCAGGGGAAGAACGGAGACACCATACTGAGACACCTCACTGACTTTCTCCTGAAGCACATACACGGTGTCGGATGAACATACCGCGGACCTGAGTAAGTCTGAAATGCACCCCTGGTATACCACGGTACAGCACATTACTGGACTCTGACAACCCTCCCAACGCCAAGAAAGATGACTGCAAATTAACACTGTTCTGTTATTGTCTCCACATTAGCTTAGTTGAGCATTATTGATTTCATACATACTGCATAAATGCTTATTCTAAACCAACGCTGCCCCCTAAATATGCTACTGCTAAATATGCAGGTCTATAATGATCACAAATAATTTTAAAGCACTCAGTTTTTTCAATCTTATAGAGTTACACTGCTTAAGTATTCGGTTAAAGTCCTGAATTACAGTCAGACCTGACCAGATGGCAACCACCTCTCCTAGTAATGTGACCTTGGTCACTCAGAAGCGTTGTCTAATCGGCTGTGACATTGTGCAGCCTTGTATGTAATGGGGTGTCTAGTCCACAGCTGTTGGCCATTGGGTGCTCTCACCTGTTTGTTTGCTCTTACTCTAACAATACAGTTTGCTAAGCGAGTTAAAATAATGTGTATAACAATCTACAAATATAGATAATCATCTTGACATTATTGTAGTTTAGGAATAAGCGCAGAAAATCTACTGAACTAAGCTGGAAACATATACTACTTAGATTCTTATCGATATGTTTAAACGTGTTTTCCTTAAATGACAAAAATGTGCAGGTAACTCTCAATACGCCATTGTTTAAAAATCTATGCTATAATATGACAATCACTCGCCTGTTACTGCTAAAAACATATGTTATTAAGCCATGTTTAACACACTGAATGTCCATCATCTTGACCTTTTTACTTTACTATGCACTCTCTCAGTTAAGCTTGTTTATAAAATATAAAATGAGGCCGTTAATCTGCGGAGATATTGCAATTTACCGTGATATGTACAACCTGTATGACCCTTGCATGTCTCCCTCTCTTTATTCTGTACCACCATGATCACATGCCTCAATAAAATAAAGATTGACAAAAAAAAAAAAAAAACAACTACTGGTAGACTGAGCAGTCACACTGGATTCTAATACCAATAAGACCAATTCGTACACTGCCTGAATTGACTACAAGAAAGCCTATGACAATGCCACAAGAGTGGAGCTAGCACCAGCCACCTACTCTACATGGACGACATGAGAAAGCGGAACATGGACTCATTGAATCACCTAACTAGGATACACAGCAAGGACATCGGAATATCGTTTGGACTGGATAGGCGTCGGCAGATGATAGCAAAAAGAGGGAAGGTGATCAGGACAGAAAGAGTTAAAGTACGAGAAGATCAAATAAGAGATGAAGAAAACATTCTAGGAACAGCTAGGACACTGTAAAACCATTAGACTCCCAGGCCTCTGGTAGAGGGCCCAAGAATGAGGAATACCAAAAAAGTCCATTTTATGTATATATTAAAATTTTAAAAAAACAATAACAGATAGAGCTTTCTATTGCACGTTCATTTGTATCCTTAACACCATAATTATAAAAAAATTCTTAAAAAAAAAAAATTCTTACAAAAGTTCTATGCACATTTTCCAATGTTTTCCTCATAACAATTACTACACAACAACAACAACAAATTCAAGTAAAGAAAAATAACTCAATATAGATTCACTTATTAGTCCGGATTGTAAGAATTCTTCATATGTCTAGGATTTCAGTAACATTTCGAAAACTAGAAGACAAATGTCTAGAAGTAAATTACAGTTTTAAAGTTAAACCTTTGGAATAAACCATTCCAACTAATGACTTGGCAGCTGGTCCTATTTTCTCATGTACTGTTTTGAAAATTACCTGGGGCTCCTCTAGATAAAAGGGGTAAACCAGATGCCTTAGGGGGGCATCAGCCACAGCTTACTGAAGAAACCCAATGATAAAACAATCACTTGGGGTTGCTATATCTGTTGTGCAGAGGGAACTTACTAGTACTTTATCTGCCTTATGGTCTGGTATGCAAATAGTTTAGGTTCTATCTGTGATGGCACAAGTGAGCTAAAACTAGAGAGGGAACGAACACACACACACCTTTTGTCATAAACCGTTTTTCCTGCTTTCGTTCTCAGTATACACACACACACACACACACAAAACGTTTTATTTCGTTAAAGATGATGTTGAGTTTCAATTTACAAAACAATCAAGATATGATTGCTGATGTAGCCAATAAAAGTAGTCCACACTGAGCAGAAAGAGAGCATGGCTATGCATCTGAACTTTGTAAATACTCACTAGAGGTTCATTAAATTCTGAAAGGCAGCTGAATGGCATTTGATTGTACAAATTTGGCTGTTGCAGCCAAAAGTTTGGCTTGGGAAAGCCACTCAGCAGTTTGCAAAATGCTAATAATTTTCCTACTCTACCCTGCTGCAATGAAATTTTCTATCATTTTTGTAACATTTCGGCTAAGCTATTTTCAAAAGAATTTCAGTACAGCAGAGACCAATTCGAATGAATGCAGTTTTAATTTGGTTGATACTGAATAATGTGTATCTGTGAAACTAAAGAGAATTCAGCTGTACGAATATTAACCCCAACGGTAATAATCCTCTGAAAAGTTCTTTATGCGTTCTCATACATTCAGCATCTAATCACTGGACTTGCATAAAAGGTGATAGTAATCTGGTGATTATCCTCATGAGAATGCCACAGTTTTGTGAACACAGTTTTCAAGTTGAATAAGACTGACTAAAATCCACTAACCAGTCAGCAAAGAACTCAAGGTATCCTTCGTTTGGACTTTCCAGCTTCGGTGTCCCCATTTCAGCTTTAACTCCAACTAAAACATCTGTGTGACCCTAGAACATAAATTCAAAACATTACTTTTGTAATAAACATTATATATTTAATATTTATGGTTTTAATTGTAAATGTGGCCATGTGATCCATTCTAAAATGCATTTATTACATTACATGTGGCAGTGATGCTACATAACCCAGTTTATAGGGGGCACTTGCTGCCTGAAAAATAGTCCCCTCTAAATTCCTCTCAGATTCAGAAAGGTTTAGTCACTGTTTGGGTTTCTATGAAGCACCATGAAATCCTCTCAAAAACAAACAACAAAAAGCACCCGCCTCAGTGAATAGACATCCTGCATGTGCATTTCTGAGGTTTATGGAAATTATAGAGCTCTTCAATATATGGTGACCTGGATTTCTATTTGGATTATATATTATATTGTGAAACTAATGAGTAGTGCTTTCCATACCATAAGCCTTCTTTATATTGTATATACCACATCAATGTATACCACCATTGAATCGGTCTGATTTTTAAATAAATTATATTAGACTTCTGTCTAAAATGACATATATAACATAATTATATTAGCAATTACTCCGGACCCCTAAAGCACTTTAGTTTGCTGAAATGATTGTGTGTGAAGAATGTGTCCTCTTTTCATTTTACAAAAAGTGCAGATTTAAAGGATCACTATAGTGTCAGGAAAACAAACTTGTTTTCCTGACACTATACATTCTTAGGTCCCCCCCACCCTCAGGGCCTCCCTCGGCACTGAAGGGGTTAAAATCCCTTCCGTAACTTACTTTAACCCCTTAAGGACCAAACTTCTGGAAGAAAAGGGAGTCATGACATGTCATGTGTCCTTAAGGGGGTTAATCCAATGCCGGGCTCCCTCGGCACTGGTGACCTCTCCTCCCACATCTGCTCCCGAGTGGAGCGGAATGCACATGCGCTCGCATTCAAATCGTCCATAGGAAAGCATTTCTCAATGCTTTCCTATGGACGTTCTGCACGCTGAATGCAATTTTTGCATCCAGCATCACAGAAGCGCCTCTAGCAGCTGTCAGGAATACAGCCACTAAAGGCTGGATTAACCCTGAATTGTAAACATAGCAGTTTCTCTGAAACTGCTATGTTTACATCTGAAGGGTTAAAACCTGGGGGGACCATGCACACAGACCACTTGAGCTGAAGTGGTCTGGGTGACTATAGTGTCCCTTTAGATAGAAATTAGCATTGTAATACCTCCTGGCTTTCAAGTAGACAAAGGGTCCAGTTACTTCCTGGGTTGTTTAGTTTATTTGAGAAAAACTCAAGAGGCAGCAATTGCAGAGGATCTGCCTAGCAAAGACATTTCAATGGAAAGTCTGATTGGACAGCCACAGAAAGTCTGGGCTGAGGAAGAAGGGGATGATTTGCAAACGTTATAGACAAGAAAACTGTACAAGAAAACCCACGTTTTTATTTGGGGCATATCTCCTAAACAGTGTTTTTTTTGTATTTCAGCAGTCAAGTGTCCCTTTAAAGATGCACACCACTGTATTTTCTCTCACCTTGAAGCATGCAGATCATTGGGTTAAGGACAACAAAAACTGCACACTGCAGTAAGAAGCCTGGGAGGTGACCTGAACTGCATGCAATAGCATTTATAGACAAATTTGCAATCTTCATGCATTAAAGGGTCACTCCAGGCCTCTAAAGCACTTTAGCTTACTGAAGTGCTTTTAACATGAAGAGTGTGCCCAGAGCACCTGCCTTGCAAAGACTTCTCACAGAGGTGCAGGGCTGGGTTAGAAGGGGAGGGCTAGCAAAGAGTTCATACAAGAGACCTACAGCTTTTGCATGCCAATTTTTAAATATAGCCCAGTACAATAGATTTTTTTGAAAAGCCTAATAAAATGCATGCACATTTCCACTGAAGTATGTCTACTAAATAGTGCTTATTAATTTATTTATTTTTATATGGGTAGTGGAGTGTACCTTTAACAAACCCACCACCTGTAAGATTTCTCCAGGAGCCTGATAATGCCAGATGGCCATTAACATAACTCAGGGTATGAAAACCCCATTTTTACACCAGAGAGGGAGGGAGAGGGGTGTGTTTAACTGTTGCTTTAATTATATAAGTAAGCCTAAAAAAACAAAATGAATACAAAACATTATTTTGCTTCAACAGAAATTGTATTAAAATCTAATTCTGATTAATTTAAGAATTTTATTTTGTTTTTTTCCCACTTGAGTGTTGCTTTAAGCGGAAACTATTTTATGGTCATACATTTTTTTGTCCTCTTCCCACATTCCTGCTCATCAAGGACTTACAATTTTCACACGTGCAGACCCAGTAGTGTTTGAGACCACATCAGTCTCAACTTCAATGCACCGGTAGTCTTCACAGCCTCGGCCATCACACCGTAAATCATCCTGCACATTAAAACCGAAACAAAGATGTAAAGTGTAAATATCACCTTTAAAACAATGGAAGGCAAGAGCGTTTAACAGATAATGGAAGAGGAAGGAAAAAAAAAAAATCAGTTCATCAAAAAATCCATTTTAGCGAAGGTTGAAGTTTTTCCATTTTACTTTTAGTTTCGAATAAATCAAAAGTCACAAATCAATATTTGCAAAGTATACAAAACAATGTAAAATAGTTTTTCCCCTTAAAAAGACACTAGAGGCTGGAATAGAGTCCCGTTGTTTTATTGTGCTGCACAAAACCCACTTTCCAGACCAAGAAATGTAATGAGCTCATGCACCTTAATGAGGAGATGTGGATTGACAGAGTGGAGCTTGCTGCGCATGTGCAGTAGCTTTTTCTATGGAGAACCCTTGAATTGGCTTAGTTACTGTCATTGATGATTTCAGCCAGGTGTGGAACAGCATGCACTGGAACAGGGGCAAGTAAAAACTATTACGGTGAGGCCTAGAAACTTAAAAAAGTGTTTTTTTCTAACATTACAGTGTTAGTTTCCCCAAACTGTAACCTAATCAAGTGATCCCCAATCACTTTTGAACCATGTCAAACCTCAATTATGAGAAAGAGAAATCTTTCCAAAACACACCTACTTTATTTTCTTTTCACCTTCATCAGCGACTTATAAAATATTACATTTACTTAACTTTTCTTCATCTGATATTACTTTTTTAGGTCCAATAGAAATTATTGGTGGCCTTTTGGGCCAATAGCTGATAACTGGTACCGATATTCTGTTCATTTACAGTTTTATTAAAAAAATGCAATTTCTACAGAAATCTGCCATTAACTGATCATGTTTATTATTTATTGTTGTAAATCTTTCTTTTATTGTCTCTCACTGCCTCTCCGCGATTTCCAACTGGCTCACTTCCTTAAACTCAACCTGTTCAAAACAAAACTTCTGGTCTTTCCTCCCTCAAGTGTTGCTACTCCCGGGTCGGTCTCCCTCCAAGTCAACGGCGCCACCATCACCTCTATGTTGCAGACTCGCTGCCTAAGTGTTCTCTTTGACTCCGACCTCTCTTTCACCCCCATGTCCAATCGATCGCCAAATCCTGCCGCTTCCATCTCAAAAACATAGCTTGCATCCGACCTTATTTAAAACCCAGACACGTCCATGCCGTTGTTCTTTCTCGCCTTGACTACTGCAACCCCCTTCTCAGTGGTCTTACGTGTTCCCAGATTGCAACTCTGCAATCTATAACGAATGTGGCGACGACCCTCATTTTCCTGTCCAAACGCACCTCCCACGCCTCCCCCATCTGTTAGTCACTACATTGGCTTCCAATTAGATATAGGGCTCAATTTAAGATTCTGGTGCTGCTCCAACCTACCTATCCTCCCTAATACACAAATATGTCCCGTCAAGGCCCATGCGCTAAGCCGAAGACCTACACCTATCCTTTTTCCTTACTCCCACATCTGATGCTCGCCTCCAAGACTAATCCAGGGATGCACCTTTCCCGTGGAACTCCCTTCTCTTCTCCGTTAGACTTTCACCCAGCCTCCACTCCTTCAAAAAAAATCATTGAAAACACACTTCTTCAGGAAAGCATATCATCTAAACTGTTAGCAGGTTTTCATCCCCCCTCGACTCCTCTCCTGCAACTGTCAAAAATAACCTAAGTTCTCAGTGATTACTTTTCTAGCAACCTATTTCATTACCCCAACTTATACCCTTTGTTCACTATACCCCACTCCCTCTAGCATGTAAGCTCATTGAGCAGGGCCCTCAACCTCTCTGTTCCTGTATCCATTTGTCTGGTTACAATTATGTGTCTGTTAGTCCACCTATTGTACAGCGCTATGGAATTTGCTGGCGTTATATAAATAATAAAATAATAGTAAAAATAATAATAATTGAGTGCTAAGAATACTTTCAGACCCAGACAGGCAAGCAAGGACTGGCCAACCAACCTGACATTGTGGTGATAGACAAGAAATGGGAGAGTGCAGTGGTGGTGGATGTGGCAATACCAAGTTACTATAACATTAGGAAGAAGGAACATGAGAAGATGGACAAATACCAAGGACTGAAAATAAAAAGAGCTAGAAAGGATGTGGAAAGTGAAGGCAGTAGTAGTCCCAGTTGTGATAGGAGCACTCAGGACTGGGACCCCCAAGTTGGGGGAGTGGCTTCAACAGATTCCAGGTGGGACATCTAAGAACGCTGTCCACAAGAGAGCAGTTCTAGAAACAGCTAAGATACTGCGCAGAACCCTCAGACTTCCAGGCCTCTGGTAGAGTAATATATACCACTCAGGAAGGGTGAGAAAATAAAATAAAATAAATATATATATATATATATATATTTGTGTTAAGGGCTCCTGATAGTACAGAAGATACAAACACTGTTAGGTGTGGGATGGTATTACAAGAGCAAGTCGGTTGTGGTGTGCCGGAACCGACGATGAGGTAGACCTGTAAATAAAGAGGGCCCACCTAGAAGAAATGTAAGAAAAAGGAGTTGATAAAGAGGAGTGGGTGGGAGGGTGATGCAGCGCTGACCTCGGACGGTATGGAGCCAGGTAAGGGGTGTCCCTTAAGTAGGTAGAAGGTGAGTCATACGCCCCTCCCACAATTACAGGCCAAAAGGCCTTAATACTTGTGTTAAGGGCTCCTGATAGTACAGAAGATACAAACACTGTTAGGTGTGGGATGGTATTACAAGAGCAAGTCGGTTGTGGTGTGCCGGAACCGACGATGAGGTAGACCTGTAAATAAAGAGGGCAAAAGTAGAAAATCAAAATTTATTACGAAACGAGCAATATACATACTTTAACCAGACATATCTTGAAAGGCATTTCTAACTTCTTGTACTGGGTTAGGTGTGTATCTAGAGTATGCAGAGGACTTCCAGCGCTGTAGTGGCTGCTCCTAAGCGGAAGGAGTGGCCCGAATAGTTATTTGCTTTTAGGCCTAGTTGTGTAAGTAATGACCTGACGTGGGTCATGAAGGTGGTGGTAGTGAGTACCGAACCTTGTAGACAAAAGTGGTTGAGATGGTGATGCTTGTAAAACCTGGGTATATGTGTCCAGTAATGTGACGGGGCACCACTCGTTGTGGGTAGGATAGTATCTAACCTCTACCGGAGGTGCGTGTTGATTGGTTTTGGAGTGATGCAGAGGCAAGATATAGTAATCCATGTGTTTTGTTAAGTGTGAGTGAAGCAGAATGTGAGTGGACTGGGTTGTGTAGATGGCGGTAAATTCTCTTGGTCTTAAAACCCATAAAAAGCCATATAGATGGCGGTTTTAATAACAAGGTTTGTGTTGTTGGCAAAGGGTTTTAAATCTAGTAGTTTGGATAGATCTTTGAAAATATTGACGTCTATGGGTAGCCTTTGCGCAGTACGTGGGGGTTCGGATCTCTGAATACCCCTAAGGATATTTTTGATCTGGTAGGAGGACATGAAACTTGTGTTGATTGGTTGTAATGTTAACATGTGATGTTGTATGCCTGTTAGATATAGCTTGATTGTGTTGTATGATAATTTGAGTTTGAGGTGGCAAAAAGGAAGCAAAACCCAACAAGGATGTCATAATGAAAGGTTGTGCGATATTGTGTGATGACAGAAATCTTTTGAATAGAAGGAAAGCCCTGTCATAGGTCTTCCGGGTATTGGCGGATAGCGCTAATTGTGACAATGTCCTGCTATGTTGCATTATAGCGTCTAGTCCATGACTAGTTGGTGGAAAGGTGGAGTGGTCGTGGCTGTGCGTGCAGCTGACGGAAGTATGTCGAAAAGCCTGTAAATTGAAACAAGACAAATGGTCAGCAGCCGTGTTGTATACACCTGGGACATGCACACAAAACAAGAAAAAATTGTGACACGCGGCCAGCCAGGTGAGTTTCCTCAAGAACCTCATAATGGTCAGTGATTTGGATCGACCTTTGTTTATGATGTGGTGCGTTGCTTGGTTGTCTGAGTAGCAACGTACTGACGAACCTGCCCATAGATGCCCCCATGTCACGGCAGCTGCCACAATGGGATATATCTCAAATAGAGCTGAAGTAGTTGGAAAAACTCTCCAGGTCCTGAACCTCTGGAGGCCAACTACCCCAAAGCCATTCATTCCCGTAAATTACTGCGAAACCTGTGGTAGACCCGCGTCTGACCAGATGGTAGGTGAAGAGTCAGACAATTCAGGGGGAAACATGCTTCTCCCATTCCAGGTGGTTAAAAGTTTCTCCACATAAGTAGGTCTGCCGTGGCCTGGGTATCCAGGGGTAACCTGTGTGCATCATGCTAAACAGTGGGAACATGTTTAGGAGTCGTGAGATGAAAGCCCGGCCTTGGGGTATAATGCGCATGGCAAAATTTAGTGACCCAAGTAGAGATGTAATTCTTGCGGTTGCAAGTACCGAGGTGTAAGTATAGGTTAATGTTGGTAAGAATGTTCTCTATATTGGTGTGTGGCAGGCTGGCTTGCTGGCTGTGGCTGAGTCTAGTATGATTCCTAGGAAAGTGATAACTGTATCTGGTCCTTCGGTTTTGGTGGGGGAAACTGGGACGCCCACCTGTTTAAAAAGACTGATGGTTTCTATGAGGCTACTGGGTGGAGAAATATTCTCTTCGATCAGTAAGAAATCATCCAGTAGTGTATGACTGTAGGGCATCTGGCTACATTTAACAATAATCAGCATAGTGTTTCGGCGAATACGTCGAAAAAGGCCGGACTACTTTTGAACCAAACGTTAAACGTGAGAAAAAATAGTAGTGCCCGGCCCACTTAATGCCATGCAGGTGCCATAGTGTACGGTGGATAGGCAATAATTTGAAAGCATGTGTTATGTCAGTCTTGCTGAGCCGTGCTCCGACACCTGCCTGCATGATAGCCGTAATGGCGTGATTATTGGCAGAGGTGTGAGGTGCAGACAGATCGATGATAAATCTTTGTTTGTGGGAAGATTTCCCTTTATATCCGTTAAGTATTGCTTAGGGTACATTTAATTGGACACATAGTTTTCGCCTGTGCTCTAAAGCATGTTTGAACATATATGCAATAACCTACATCCACTGTAATTACATGCACAGACATTGAAATTATTACATATTTGGGATTTTCCCAAAAACTTGATAGGACGACCCAGTTTATCTTTGGGCGTTTCCTCTGCTGAACCAGCGGAACCAGTGCCCTGTGAGGTAGTAGGTTCGTTTGCAGTGGTAGGACAAAATTGGCAGTATGGCCATGGAGGAGCAGTATGCACGGGCCGGTGTTCTCAAACCTGCAAAGTGTCTGCAGAAAATGACAGTATCAATCTCGCTCCAGTTGGACCTTGTCCCGTACTGTGAGAATGCGCCAGACACTTTGGAAAATCCTAGGGGATGTACTGGCAGGCTAATTATGCCGGGTAAGGCGAAACCATTAATCTTGTTCTTTGGTGACAGGTGAGGCCCTGCTAGTTGCCAAGTGGCTATGAGAGGCTCTGTCTATGAGTTGGCGCGAGGGGTTATTGAGGCCACCCGTCGTAGTGGCAGGAATCGTAGGCCTCTCGGTGATAGTAAAAGAAAACAGGGGGAGGGAGTGACAGGTGAGGCCCTCTCTATAAATATTGCGAGGCGGCTAACTCACGTGTGGCCCGATGGCGTTTGCCTCCGAGACTTGGAGGCGGGGTGTTGGCCTCGCGGACCACTAAACGATAGGCAGAAATGCCAAGAAGGGAGATACCTATTTGGGCCTATACCCCTAACTTGCCAGTACTCTATGGCCTAGAAGAATGAAACGTATGTGAACTACAGCGTGAGCAGGCTTACGTACCTGGTAGTATGTATAAAGTTTTGAGAATCGACAGGTATGAAAACCTGGATAAACCTAAAAAGGGATAGAGTGAGAATGGATCCCGTGAGACCTGTGTAATCTGTATAGGCTGGGATTATGGCTTCTAGCAGTATGTGTGGGAGGTGTAAAAGTCTATGAGTAGGATAGTGACATGACTGCCCATGCTTGGTGACAAGCGTTATGCTGAGTCCGATACCTGGCAGCAGGGGATTGGCCGTGTAATGTGTATATATGGAAGGTGATCAGATGATATGCATGTCACTAAACTGATCTGGGAATGTAAGGGACTTTTAATGTGAAAATGACAATATGCAGAATCATAAATGTTGCTGTAAAGTGACGTATGAATGTAAGAACCAGAACGTGTGATTCAAAACTGAAAGTCTTGTGAGACGTATATGCCGTGTTCTTGAATACTCGTGTTACGTCGTCTGAGTGTGTCAAGAAAAGGCCTGAGTTTGTAAATGCCATGTGAAATTATGTGAAATGACAATCTATGCAGAAAATGTTGTGACGTATGAGAGGTTGAACCAAGCGTGTGATTCAACCCGAAACCCTCTGTGGAAGGTAGGACCGTGTTCTTATATACTCGTGGTATTGCGTATGAGTATGATAAGAAATGGCCTGAATAGTTAGTGCCATGTAATCGTAGTGTACATGGTTGTAATAACATCTCCATTATACTCTTAGAAAATAGGACTGTGTCCTTGAGCTTGTGGTATGTGTACGAGCATGACAGAAAAAGGAGCCGTAATGTAGGCTAACCATAACTGTTGTATAACAGGATGTTATACTAATATATCCTAATATAATAATATATCTGAGCCCTCACTTAAGTATAATTTATAACACATGAATAGGGAGGATATGCTTAAACATCATATGTATATAAAATACAGTCTGTGTGTGTGTGTGTGTATGTATAAAATAGATGAAGTATCAATATGAAAATATATATACAGAGGTACTTAATAAAAGACTAAAATTAAACTTATTTACCAGGATAATTGCCAAGTACAGAAAATTTTATAAGGATAAATAGAAACATGGTAACATACTGTGAATACTGAATAATGATGCATACGATTGCTACATACACGGTACATAGGTTTCCGGAAACCAGAGGGTTAATTCGCCTGTGACTTGGCCGTAAAGCGTGCGGCCGTAAAGTAAGGCCGTGAAAAATCGTGACGCCGTGGGAAGTGATCCGGGCGACGGACTTACGTTTTTGAAGACCTGAGGACTCAATCAACAATGAAGACCGGGTTTTTGTGCGTGGCTGGCCGGGAGGAAAGACCTGAAAGGAGTTCCTGGACACCGCTAACACCAACGAAACGCAGAGTTTCCCCGAAAGCAAGATGGCGCCGTCCGTGAACCGGAAGTGGATTCAGGATGCAGCGCTGACCTCGGACGGTATGGAGCCAGGTAAGGGGTGTCCCTTAAGTAGGTAGAAGGTGAGTCATACGCCCCTCCCACAATTACAGGCCAAAAGGCCTTAATACATATATATATATATATATATATATATATATATATATATATATACATACACACACACACACAGTTTAATAACTCTGCTGCAGTGTTCTCTATAGATTTAAAGGGCTATATGTCGTGCTAACTTTCATCACTGCATGCTGCTTATCAAAACGCCTGGGCCACTAAAAATGGCCCCAGGTGACAGAGGGGACCCCTAGGTATCTAGTGAGTAGGGATTTAACCACACACACACCAAATAGTAGGGACGTTATGACACGTCTGAACGTCATTAAAGCGTTAAAGTAACCTGTCATGGCCATAGAAACCAACAAGCACGTTCCAATGGAGACTTATTCTACATTTTTCTATCATGATGTAGAAAATAACTATTTGATAAATCTCCTCTATTGGGGGTTATGTATAAAAGTAAAGTGTATTTTATTTACGACTTGTTTTGTTGTGTTTTTATTTTTCTCCTTTTTTTGTGCCCCAATTTCCCTCTCTGCCTCCCTACCAATATTTTCTTATTATAGGACATAAGTAGACACACAGATTATCTAAATTCAGCAATCCTATGGCTATTTTTTTGTGCAAAATTTTATGCAGTTTGCTGCACTCATATTTACTGGAGGCACTTATTGTTGCGGTTGGTCCTGCAATGTCTGTATGAATATGCCAAACCAATAACAAACCTTGCCAATGTAAAAATATTGACGTGACAGTTCTAAACATAGGAAAGCGGAAAATTATGGAACCGAATGAAGAAAAAAACAAACAAACAAAAAAAAAAAACAACACTTTTTATACAGGACATACTTGAAAAGAAGATAAAGCTCAGTGTATCCTTCATTGTACATACATACATACATAACCACAATTGTGACTGTTTAGTGGCTGAAATTAGAATAAAACATTGCTAATAGAAGCTCCTACAAAATAATGAATGGCATTTATCATAGCAGGTACCATTCAGCCATGTGATGCTATAAAGCAGGCTTCCCCAAACTCCGGTCCTCCAGATGTTGCTGAACTACAATTCCCATGATTCTATGAATGAAAAGATAGGCTGAGAATCATGGGAGTTGTAGTTCAGCAACATCTGGAGGGCCGGAGTTTGGGGAAGCCTGCTTTATAGCATGCTGTATCTGCCACCGTACCTGGACTCCATGCAGGATGTACACTTTCTCCGCCTCACTCAGTAGCACAGAAGCCATGCTGCAACCATAGCAGACCAAAAGCGCTATCGTACGTCATCAGAAACCGACAGAACGTCATCACTGCGCGCCAGCCCATTGCTTACACTCTCCCACTGCCTTCCTGCCAGTAGTTAACGTAATCGGTGTGCTGCCGAGTGCGGTGGGCGTGGCGGCCGTGCTTGCTCCTTGCTTCCTGACAGCTGCCCCCTGTCGCCATCTCCGGTAAGTGCTGGTGGAGCGATAACAACGGTGGGGCAGTTGGTTTGTCAAAAAAGCGGAAGGAGAGGGCATTGTCCGTAAGTGTGCTCAGATTTAACTGTGTGTGAAGCTATGCGCTGCCTGGAGCCCGGTGACTGCAGGGTTAAAACGGGGGGACGGGGATGACAGGATGCTGAATGTACTGATACAGAGGTGGGTTATTATTAATGTCACCAATGACTGCAGCTGGCAGCACTGTATGGGCAGCATGGTGCAGGTCTACTGTAAGACCGTCAATGTGCTGATAATAACACATTGGGCAGTCTGCTCATATGAGAATACCAAACTGACACGATCACTTACATGGATTTATGTGTCAAAGTGTGATATATGTGCCTGTGTGTGTATATGTCAGTGTGTTTGTCAAGCTGTGTGTATATGTCAGTGTGTGTGTGTGTGTGTGTTTATCAAGCTGTGTGTATATGTCAGTGTGTGTGTGTTTATCAAGCTGTGTGTATATGTCAGTGTGTGTGTGTTTATCAAGCTGTGTGTATATGTCAGTGTGTGTGTGTTTATCAAGCTGTGTGTATATGTCAGTGTGTGTGTGTGTGTTTGTCAAGCTGTGTCAATGTGTATGTTTGTCAAGCTGTGTGTGTGTGTATATGTATCTGTGTGTCAAGGTGTGTGCATTCATCAAGGTGTGTTAATAATGTGTGTAAATACTTGCAATGTGTTGTTAAATAGTTGTGTTCTGTCATAATAAAATGTCATGTCCTTGTTCATACATATTTGCTGTGTGTGTGGTGGTGGGGGTCCGCGGTAGCTTGCCATCTCCTTGTTCATACATATTTGCTGTGTTTGTGTGGTGAGGGGCTCAGTAGCTGATGAAGCCACCTCCCTGAAATTAGTTTTTGCATGTTGGGATGTCTGACAGTATAGTGAATGTATTAGCAATAACAAGCACA
Organism: Pelobates fuscus; assembly: GCF_036172605.1. Taxonomy (NCBI): domain Eukaryota; kingdom Metazoa; phylum Chordata; class Amphibia; order Anura; family Pelobatidae; genus Pelobates; species Pelobates fuscus. The sequence continues at coordinate 269,548,743 of NC_086320.1, read as the reverse complement.
TGTGACCATAATTATAATTCTCCTTTCTAATAAATCAATAAATTGATAGAATATGGGGGTGGAGAGTTAAAACACTTGCAGGTTTGATTTACTGTATTGCTGTTTGTTATGCAGTATTACCAGTAAGTGTTTTTTGTTGTTGTTTTTTTTGCACACAGGAAATCTATGATTTATTGTGGCTTATGTTATGTTTTCGTTTTGCTTTTCTGTATTTTTTTGTTTAAATCCGTTTCTATGTCAGACATCTGCAATAAAAGAGGTTCTTGGCCTGTAGGAAATATTTTTACAATATGTGATGCTATATTGAAGTATACCAGTGTTGGCGAATATTTTTCCAGTTCCCAAATATTCTAAAAATATTCACCCATTCTGGTTTTCTTCTCCCTTCCCTTTTTCATTTTTACGTGGTCATTCTTCATTGGATTTCTCGCTTCTCCTCATTCCCATTGTACAGCGCTACGGAATTTGTTGGCGCTATATAAATAATAATAACAATAATTTGCGTTTCATCTCAGTCACGTCAAATAAAGCTCTCCTCTCTATGTGACCTCCCATTCCTTCACTCCTAATTCTTGTGAATGGCTTTCCTTCTTTTCCACTCAGTCCCTACAGTCTTCATTTGAATATTACCCCACTCTCTAACTTTCATACTCCTCTCCACTGACTATTCTCCTGCTCTCAAAATGTACTCTCTATAACTTGCAAATATGTGTGCCTGTCTCGCCTTCTATATAAGTATTATTTCTTACCAAGCATTTCAGTTTTCTTCCATGTCAGTCCTTTTCTCCTACACCAGATCAGTCTCTTGTGTACATCAGTCCACTATACTCTATAGTTAAAGGGACCCTCCAGGCACCCACTTCTGCCCATTGGAGTGGTCTGGGTGCCAATTCCCACCACCCTTAACCCTGCAAGTGTAATTATTGCAGTTTTTATAAACTCCAATAATTACCTTGCAGGTTTCAGTCCTCCTCTAGTGGCTGTCTATCAGACAGCCACTAGAGGGTCTTCCGTGTTCTTGGAACATGAAAAGTGTTCACTATTCATGAGGACCTCCAGCGTCACCGGAATCCCCATAGGAAAGCATTGAATAATGCTTTCCTATGGGGAGGTCTAATGTGTACGCACGTGACCATTGCCGCGCATGCACATTAGGTCTCCCCCGCTGGCTGATGTTGGGGGGGAGGAGCGTGGGCGGAGCCTGACCCAGCGCCGAGGGACATTGACGCTGTATTCAGGTAAATCACTTAATGGGTTTTAACCCCTTCAGCAACATGGGATGGGGGTGGGAGGGAGAGGGGCACTGCAAGGTCATGCAGTGCCAGGAAAATGGATATGTTTTCCTGGCACTGGAGAGTCCCTTTAAATGATGCCATATTAGCTTAGACTTTTCATGTGTCCTGTCTTTCCCACATGTGTCCTCTTCCCTTTCTGACAAACATATTCTATCTGCTGCCTGATTCTGGACCAATAAACTGTTAAAAGGAGTATGCATCACTTGACAATAATTTTTTCTTTTTTGAAACAAGCATAAATGTAGTATAAACTTGGTCAGATTGTATTGTTGGACACCCGTATTAGCTAGGGCAGTTTATTTATCCCCAAGCCCCCCCTTTCCCTCCCACCCTTTATCAGTTTCAAACCTGTCCACTAATAGCAGAAACTGGATGTCATAGTGCAGCAGCAGGAAAGCGAAACCTGACACCAGAGCCTGCTTTTCATGGTCACAAGTATCAGACACCCTCTCTTCTCCCCCTGTCAGGATGTTGAAGGTGAAGATACCTTCCATCTAGCTGCACATGTGTAAATTTGTCAGGCTTGGCCAATGCACTTACTTTTCCAGCACTTCTAGGTATAGAACACTGGTTAGGTTGCTGTCCCTCTGGAGTGTGTGTGTAAAGTGTAAGAAAGAAGAAGCAGTTACACATGAAAACAAATTATATTTACCTACTTTTACTAGCCTGCAGGGTGAGGCAACTGACTCATTCAAACCTAAAGCTTTGGAACTAGATCTTTGTCTCAAAGTGATGTGTGTCCCTTTAATGTGCACTCATACCATTGCCAACATGTTACAGGGTACTTGATAATGATATTTTAAGTGCCTTAGTATGCAACATTCCAGCTACCTTTTCATTTGGCAGGCACTATAAGTGCCATTTCAGTGACGTCTGCTTTCCATAGGTGGCACGTGCCATAGTTTCACTATCATTGAGCTTCACAGACATAGGGATTTCATGTTTATATGTCTCACAATACACAAGTGTTTTGGGATTCTTCTTATATAGTGTGACCTGGGCATGTGTCATGTTTAGGTGTCAGTTTAACCACTGTAGCAACTTTGCATGAGTACCATGCACTCGCTCTAAATGCTGAGGGTGACTTACAACTGCAGTGATTTGAGAGCTGCAGCTATAAACCAGCCCACCTGGCTGAGAAACAAAAAAAAAATAGCTTTCTCTGTCAACTAAACATTGTGTGTGCAGCGCATGCATGCTGCACCCACACGCTGTGCTGTATGAACGCAACATGAATTTGTAGTGGAGGAAGTCGGACTGGGTGCGTGACTTCCACCAGCAGCGTTCAGCAGGACGGGAGCATCTCTGCAGGTGGCGTGTTGATTTAGTGGGCCACGGTTGGGGGCGTGTTCTCCTCAAGGTGCATGTTTGGAGCGGGGCTGCAGCATCCAGGGCAGAGGTGAGGGTAGTGTTATATGAGGAGATAGCCAGTGAGGGACAGGAGAAAGTAGGGATGGATAAAAGTTGGGAATCAATATTAGCTGATAGCTGCTGGAGGTCAATATAATTCAGATTTCTTCTTAGTTGAGAGGGGTTAGGTTGAGGATGATGGGGTAAGGGGCTATTGAGAGCAAATGATAAGAGGTGGTGATCTGCGAGAGGAATTGGAGTGTTGCAGAGATTAGAGATTGTATATTGATGAGAGAAAATAAGATCCAAGGGTATTACTAGCTGCATGCGATAGCCTACTGCGATAGCCCACTGCGATAGCCCATGGTGGGAGGACAGGATGTTTCAGTGGGTGATAGCATTTTGACAGTCAGGAACGGGGGAGGAGTGAATGGACTGACTCTGTCTTTTCATTGTTGGCAGTACTGTAACAGTCCAGAAATTGATAAAGATTTCTATAGCAGTTGTAAATACCTTTTTTCAAAATACATAATTTTTATGTATTTACTGTATGTAGGCATTATGCATAGGTGTGGGATTGTATGTATGTGACTGTGTGTATAGGTCTGTGATTGTATGTGTGTGTCTATGATTGTGTATGCGTATATCTGTGGTTGTTTGTGCATATGTATATACATGTGTATGTGTTTAGAAGATAGCTCCCTAATTTGGTATCCTTAAATATAGCAATCCCACATAAGTATAACAAACAAGGCATTATTTACTAAACCATTGAAATATCAAAATTAAGAAATTAGCTTTTAAAATTGTATTACTTGTATACATTAACTATATCATATAGTTGATGAATGGCCCAAGACCATTCCTCAATGCTCAATAGGCCTAGGAAAGCCAAATGGTTAGAGACCCATGGTCTAAAAATATTCATTGCCACTGTTTTTATTTATATATATATATATATATATATATATATATATGTGTGTGTGTGTTTATGTAGCAACTGAAATGTATCCTACCCACTGTGTTCATACGTGATACAAAGTATCCAATTCAAAATGAACAGATATATTGTAGTAGACTGTGTCATAAGTAGTGAAGCACTGCATAGAACAATACCATATTTACAAATCTAATGCACACGTTTTTCTTTCTTTCTTTTTTTTTTTAAAAATAAAATAATGTTTCCAAAATTTGAATGCTCATTACATTCAGAGCAAAATTCACACAGACAAATTGTGTTCCTTTCATTCGTTTAAGAAAGAACAGACTTAAAGGACCACTCTAGGCACCCAGACCACTTCAGCTTAATGAAGTGGTCTGGGTGCCAGGTCCAGCTAGGGTTAACTAATTGTTTTATAAACATAGCAGTTTCAGAGAAACTGCTATGTTTATCAATTAGTTAAGCCTTCCCCTATTTCCTCTAGTGGCTGTCTCACTGACAGCCGCTAGAGGCGCTTGCGTGATTCTCACTGTGAAAATCACAGTGAGAGCACGCAAGCGTCCATAGGAAAGCATTATGAATGCTTTCCTATGTGACCGGCTGAATGCGCGCGCAGCTCTTGCCGCGCGTGCGCATTCAGCCGACGGGGAGGAACGGAGGCGGAGAGGAGGAGGAGAGCTCCCCGCCCAGCGCTGGAAAAAGGTAAGATTTAACCCCTTTCCCCTTTCCAGAGCCGGGCGGGAGGGGGTCCCTGAGGGTGGGGGCACCCTCAGGGCACTCTAGTGCCAGGAAAACGAGTATGCTTTCCTGGCACTAGAGTGGTCCTTTAACATGTAACACTAAAACTGAAATACCATCAATGTTACTATGGTATATGGCAATAAACATTGTCATTGTAGCACAATGTTGTATAGTAGTATCTTCTTGTATAAATGCACATTACATTCGCCAGCAAAAACATTTATCTTCCAACCTTCAATAATTGAGGTCCGCATTAGATTCAAGTAAATATGGTAAGATTTACAAATAAACAAGGCTAAAGCAATAACAGGAAAGATTGTACTCTTATCACACAGCCAAAAAGTGGCATATCTACCAAATGTGTCTAGGTCAAACTACTCTTAATTTTAAACAGAGATATCAAGCTTGAATGTTGCCTCTAAGCATAGGGATGGTTTATCTATTAGTAATCTGACTATGTTTACTTTTTTGGCCATTGCCGTTACATACAAATACTATGTACATTGCACTTTGTGTTAATTGTAAATATAAATACCTGTTTGGTATTGTAGTACTCGAAAATTGGAGCCCTGATGAAGGTGTTAAAGCGGCTCTGTCAGAAACGTTAATAAAGACTATGTTGAAATTTCACTGAAATTCCAACCGAGTCAAATGTCACTATCTATGGGTTTCAAGGTTCTCTCCTGGCGTGTCACTTTCCGTCGAGTGACTGAATTAATGGAACTGCTGCTTGGGAGTTTAACTCCCACTAATCTTGGGCAGGCCAGGAGATATTTCCTCAATGCTGCTTTTAGATTAAAGGCTTTACCCTAAACAGGATGAGTCACACTGTGCAATACTGTTTTTAATGCACGGTTAAATGTCACTCACTTTGCAAAACAAGATTTGAAAACACGTTCTGCTTGCTGAAATAAGACAGATCAGCCAATATATAGCAATTGCTCGAACAATATATAACTTATTATTGCAATAACATAAATAATGAACCCAAAGAGACTGTAAATGGCCATAGCTTTTATTGCAAGGGTTTGAGAGGCATTATACATAACCATCCCATTAAAAACACAACCAAAATTGATTAAATCTTAAAATAACTTTAAAACCAAGCGTAAACAAATACAATCCGCCTTGGGAGCTAGATTCTTATCATTGCGCCTCTGTCCATTCTGAAAATTGGAGGCAACCGTACTCCTTTACTTAAAGCCTAAGACAGATAATTGGGAGGGTGGGATGCTTGTCCTTATAATTTGAGGGAAAAGGATTAGGATGCCAAAAATGATACTCCATTTATAACAGTTTATATTATTTATACAGTGCTGCACAAGCTTGATGAACTGTAGCCAATCAGATTATCGTTCTATTTTTGCCGTGGAAATTTGATTTCAAAAAACGCGATATACCTAAACTACCAGACCTACATGACCTAAACGTATCCCCACTGCACACTATGTCCAACAATGGACAGTTACAGCGCTGGCCATAATGCCAGCACGTTGCAATATTATTATTATTTGTCTTGGTAGATTTAACATATTTCAGTGACAGAAGCTCTTAAGGCATGCAAACAATGTCACAGAAGTGATCATGAATCACAGTGTTTGAAACCAATGCTGCAGGTTTCAAAGGAGGAGAACTGGTGAGGTAATTTAATTCAAGTGATGTGTCTTGGGCGGGACAAGCTACTACAGGTGTATTGAGGAAGTGACTTGGTAAACTTTAGAATCTGCAGGGAGCTTCCTGGTTTCAGTCAGCAATTCTCAGCAAAGTTGTGTTGGAAGGATTTTCTCCACGCTCGCTCGAGCCAGGTGGCATTTTATGGTCTGTTCAATGTTCAGATTCAATTTAAGGCTTGGTCTTTTGTATTCTAGGTCATATTTTATTGTTTATTGACTGTTAAATCTTGTTGATCTTTGGGGGAATGCTTTGTCTTCAAATTGGGCAACTTCCTGGGTTCTATATTTGAAACACAAGTGACATTATAGGAGCTTGGTTTCCTTTTCCAGTTGTAGTTGCACTTTGAGCTCTGAGAAACTGTACATCTATTATTAATTTATTAAAGGAAATGCATTACTTGGTGACAAAGATACTTTGTCATGATTGCATCACTACCAAGGAGATAGTAGGTAGGTGATACAACGCTCTGTAACGGCACATGAGGCTGTTTTACTTTAATTTGCAATAGGTTATTGCTTACAAATAATTGATGCAGAGTTTTTGCTTCTAGAAGATTTGCTAGTATATTCATAAATTATGTTTTTATATTCGAAAAACTCCATGCGATTTACGCATGTTTTACACATATTTAAATTGGTTGCAATTTTGTATGATTTCCAAATTCAACTTAAAACTTTTTAAATGAGTATGTAATATTTCAATAAATTGTTAATGCCCATACAGCCACTGTCCAATTGACAGCCGCCTAGGGCCCACTGTATTATAAAGAGTGAACATGGGAAGGAAGCTCCTGTAGGGAGCCTCCATTGGCTCCACCAAGGTAAGCCCTGCTGTGCAGGGTGAGCTCATTGGATGAGCGTGTCATCTGAGTTCTCTTGGCCAGAGAATGCAGCCCACCATGGGCCAGGCTTAGTTCTGTACAGGACATTTGGCTGCTGAGGTAGTGGTGCTGTGTTACTTATGAAACTCTTCTTAAATGGTTTGACTACTACCTTCTGGCACCATAACCACTACAGCAGGCTGTAGCAGTTATGTTGCTTGGTGTGTTCCTTAAAATAGAAATAGCATGTATACAATGTATGTTGCATGTAGTTTTGGTTAAAAATACTGCTGAATAACATTTGGTAGTTATATGCTTTTGTAACCAAATGCTATTTATCATGATATTCTCATGAAAATTACTTTCCATAGTTAAATTAAAGTGGCGGCATGTTTTTTAAAAATCAATTTTCATAAATATTGGAGTAGTATTGTACTAGCATTATGATGATTAGGTTGTCAAAGCCTCCCTGTGGATACGTTGACACATGTGCAGGTGTTTATTGTGTAGCAATGGCAAATAACCAAATTTCTAAATTGCGATCTAAGTAGCTGACCTAGAGACTTTACTACTTTTGAACTAAGTTTGACGTTTGCTTTTCAATCTTTCTGTAACTCCTTATTTAATTTTATAAAGCACATTTTACATCACTGTTGTTTAATGTAAAAGCAATGGAGTTTATGTAGTGAATTAAAAACCAAATTGCTAAATTTAGGACAAAATAGCCTATTTGAACAAATTCTCCAACTGCTACAGTCCCGGCTTTAGCGTGATAAAAAAAAAAAAATTCATTATTTATTTGTATCCTAATTTTTATAAATTCAATACCGTCATGATATTGTATAATTTACAGTGGGTTTTGTAGATGGATATGGCTTTAGTTTCTATCCATTGTATATCCAAATGTTCTGCCATAATGTTGTACTAATACCTGTCTCTCTTCCAGGATAAACTATGGACTATAGAGCATATAATGCTGAACCCAAGCCACCGTTATCGAGATATTGAGAGGACAGCAGAGTACCTCCATCCAGAGAAGTGCATGCCACCACCTATACGCAACTCCATGGATAAACTGTGGTTCATAAAGGATGGCTGCGGCATTGCATGCGGTGTGGTGACCTGGTTTTTGGTTTTCTATGCGGAGTTTGTGGTTATCTTCGTTATGTTGTTGCCATCCAAAGACTTGATTTATAGCACCATTAATGGCATCATTTTTAATATTCTGGCCTTTATGGCTTTGGCATCACATTTTCGTGCTATGATCACCGATCCTGTAAGTACAGCTGGTATTCTATTTGAATTTTGTTTGTGCCAAACTAATGGATGATAAAGCACCAAGGAAACTTTAAAGTAGCATTCCCACCCTCATGGCACCTTCAGTTCTTTGAAATTGTTAACAGGCAGAAGTATCAGGGCACCATCAACCCTTCAGTTGTCAAACTATTCTGCAATAGTATAACCTCAAAGTTATATCGAACATCACAGCTGGCAACTAACTTCCTATTTTTCTGCCTCTGTAGTATGAGGAAGGTTTGGGTTAGCCACATGACCTGTGATAGGCTGAGAAGATATATAACATTCTTGAAGATATAACTGATGTGAGTGTGGAAACACTTGAGCATTATTAATAAATATATTTATTTCTAACACTAAATTGTTAGGGATTGGTCTGGACCCCCCATCCAACCCCCTTTCTTGTAAGAAAAGGTTAAAGAGTTACGGTAATCACCCATAACCAGCAACAATGTTCCTTGCCTATCCACTCCTCCTCTCGGAAATCATCAGTAGTGATGATTTCCCACACCATCTAATTCTCCCTATAGAGAAGCACTGGGAGGCATGGCACATGAGTGCAATTGCCTTGCTGGGCTAGCAATGCTTCTCATTGAAAATGTAATTGAATCTGTGCAAAGCAGTGCCTTCGACTTTGTGCTTGGTAATACAAAAAGTCAGGAAGAGTACCCTCCTATCCAGAAGCTAGTACTTCTTAATGTATTAATTTAAGAAAATGCGTTTTGAGGTTTGAAGTGTTGATTTTAAAGGGACACTATAGGCACCAAAACAACTTTAGTTTAGCTAAGCAGTTTTGGTGCATAAATCATGCCCCTGCAGTTTCACTGCTCAATCTTCTGCCAGTTAGGAGTTAAATCACTTTTGTTTTTGTTTATGTAGCCCTAGCTACACCTCCCCTGGCTGTGACTCACATAGCTTGCATGACAATTTTTTTTATTAATTTCTAATCAGTTGTTTACTTGCTTTAGAAGTTTTTACCTCTCTGTAAATTAAGCTTTAACAACGCACATAAGGATCCTGCAGAGTCTAGCAGGCTATTAACAGCAGGAAGTAAAAATGTCTAAATTAAACTGAATATGCAGTAAGAAATTAAGCATTAACATTAGATCTCTCTTTGCAGGAAGTGTTTAGGTGGACTGTGTAAGTCACATACAGGGAGGTGTGGCTAGGGCTGCATAAACAAAAAGATTTAACTCCTAAATGGCAGAGAATTGAGCAGTGAGACTGCAGGGGCATGATCAATACTCCAAAACTGCTTCATTAACCCAAAGTTGTTTTGGTGCCCATATTCAAAATTTAACAGTTCAGGAAAAAAAAGTTACTACTTCAAACTGGGTTTTTTGCCTTTTGGATCAACAGCAAAAAACAAATGTGAGGAAGGCTGAACTTGATGGACGCAAGTCTCCTTTCATCTATGTAATTTATAAAAAAAAAAAAAAAAAAAAAAAAATTTGTGCGAAATGCTGCACATACAGACTCCAGGCACCATGAAATGGTTATGGTGCTTGGAGTAACCCTTTAAGGACACAAGCAATTTTGGCATTTTGCATTTTGGCATTTTGTCTTCAACCACCATTTCTATCTTTATTATTTGTTGCACCAACACATATTATACACCATTTGTTTAAAGGACAAAATGGGCTTAAAAATATATCTTTTTTAAAAAGTAAAACACATTTGCCAAGAAGAGTGTGTACATAATTAGTGCAGTTTAAGAAAAGTCATTCAAAATAACTTAAATTCATTTGTTCGGATTTACAGAATACATCATGCCTAAGATTTTGGTTTCATTTTTGGAATTACAGGTTACAAAATATAAGGAGTAAAACAGTAGTGTATTTTGGTTTTGTGCTGCCCTAGGCATGACTAAACCTACACACCCCCCATCTAAATGTACCTCACACCTGCCTGCCAAGGCCACACTTCTTCCTGTTTAAGATCCACCCCTTCCTCTTTTTTGGTCCCATCTCTTTCTATTTAGGCTCCACCATTTCCTCTTTGAGCTCCACCTTTTCATCTCTGGCCTCAAACAACTTATGAAAGCAATCTTTGCCATCAAACAGGTTACCGGTACCATCTTTGTCCCAAAACAACCTTACAGTGCAAGCTTTGTTCCCAACCAGCTTATCAATGCCATTTATGTCCCCAAACAGTGTATTGGTAACATATTTACACTTAAACAGCTTGCCACATGCATCTATGTCCACAAACAGTTTGCCAGTGCCATCTGTAATATCATGCCACTAAACTTTACATGCATAAACTTGGTATAACATGGCAATCGGCTATAACTGCATAAACTGGTATGACATGGCAATCAGCTGTAAAAGCATAAACCAGGTATATCTTGACAATGACCTGTAGAGCACCTCACTCTGGAGTCGCTGTCTCTTAGCGAAAGCCGGGATGTAACATCAAAGTTATTCAAGCTGGAAAAGTAGAGGTGTAATGTCTAACTCACAGAATGCATCAATTTCCAGGAGCACTGTTACTGACGCAAAGTGGCTGAACTCTGAGGCATCCCTTTTTATCCACCATGGTCGATAAAGCTCACATTCTATATGTATAAAGATAGGCTCATTTATATATAGTGACAGCCATATAGTATGTTTGTATAAAGATAGGATCATTTTACATATTGACAGCCATTGTGTGTGTAGCAATACTTCATGTGTATACCTTCGCAAAGGATCAAAATTAAACCTCACCCTAATCTTATTCCGAACCCTAATCCTATGCCTATCCTTAATCCTAATTTAAATCCTAATCCTATCATTTTATGTTTGGACTCCCAGAGGATGTCAACAGACAATTTCCCTTGCTGATTTCAGCAGAGGTATTACCTTGCTGGCCCTAAACCGAACCTTAATTAATTTAATCCTAATCCCCAAGGACTGCTGCAAATATCAGTACTGATATTGGCACTGGGCATTCTAAGATAAAACAGTAACGTGGTATGATGCTGCTATCTACTGGGTGTTTTGCCAGTGAAGGGAAGATTCTTGTCATACTAAAAATGCAATGCCATAACACTGTGCACTGTGGTCGGTGCTGGGCAACTGGCAAAGCCTAATTATAATGGCATGGGGATGAGTATCAAGAGCTCAATAGATGTAAATGGCTTTATGCAGTGCTCACTTTCAATTCTGCATACAGTTCACCAGTCAGTCAGGGGCCACTAATTTTGGTTCCAGTTAACAGATACTTGGGTCTAACTGTGTGAGCATTAATTTAACCCTACTCTTACCAGTTTGTGCCATCTGTGGATTTACCTGGTCATAGCCATAAAGTCTACAAATATGGAGTTCACAGGAATTGTGGGGGTTATATTTGGGCAGGGTGGATAAAAATCAGTGATAACATTAAAGAACCACTATAGGCACCCAGACCAATTCCACTCAATGGGTGCCAGGTCCATCTAGTGTTAACCCTGTAAATATAGCAGTTTCAGAGATTGGGGTCCTATATGTGTTTGTGTGGCTTTCCTGTGTGCTCAATATCTTATGCCCGTGCCATAAAGCTCTCTAATCCGCGTCAATGCTCTGACCGGCTTGTGGGTTGTGTATTGGACAACCCCTGATTTTAGAGGGAAGATAAATAAAAATGAGAATAAAATTACAGTATGCATTTGCTACCAATATGGTTTACACAATGCATACATTGATATTCATAATAACTTTAAAAACTATTAATAAAGTGTCACCATTTAATTTTTTGTCATGATAACTACCTGCATACTAGGTGGTTAAAGGACTACTATAGTGTTAATAGGCCCCCCCCCACCCTCATGCCCCCTCCCGCCAGGCTCAAGAGGGGGGGAGGGGGGGGAGGGGAAGACAAAATAGTCCCTACTTTTTCTTATGTTTCAAAGAAAACTAGAGCAGACAGGAAGAAATGAAGAACAGATCCTGAGAGAGGGAGAGAAGAGGAAGCGATTGGGGAAAGGTAAGTTCGGCATGACAGGTCCGCTTTAAAGGAATACTATTGCATTGGGAATACAAAACTGTATTCTTAACACTATAGTGTCAACCCATCCTACCTGGTCATTTGAGGTTAAAAACCCTTTGAGCACTTACCTCTTTCGAGTCTCCTCCTCCAGCGACGGCACGCCAATGGAGGAACCCAATGCACATGCGCTGTGCATGCATTAGAGCATCCCCAGAGGAAAAAAAATTAATTAATGCCTTCCTATGAAAATTTTGGAGATGCTGGATGTCCTTATGCAAATTGTGAGTTTAAACTACCCAGGTGTTAAACATTCCTAGTGGGTGGTGATTTTAGGAGTTATATAAGGGTTGTTAGCTTGGCTAATATAGCTTGGTTGCTACATCTAAGTGCTGCTTTAAAGTGTTTTACTGGAGATATTCTGGAGATAAACTGGAGGTAATCTGAGGTATTCAGGAGGACAAAAAAAATTAAAGATTTGTTTGATTTAAATTATTCACCTCATTAAAATGGCAGACTTAGTTCAGTGTAATAGTTGTTATGCATTTGTTTCACGTTTTAGAGATATGGATGCTGTCTAATCTGTGGACAGTTCTCTATATTGCAGTAGGAAATTTTATTTTTGAAGTCTGAGATTTGTAAATTATCTGGTAAACAAACTCAGGCTGGAACTACTGCAAAGCCACTGCCGCAGAGACCTACTAGGAATGGCAGATGGATTACTGTAGGATCTGGTAGACTTAGAGTTGTGGATAAAAGGCATATTGCACAGTCTGTTGCTCTACATAATTAATTTTCAGCACTTTCAGAGTGTAATGGTGTTATGGAGACAAGCTCAGGCACCAAGTGTAGTGGTGTTGTGGAGACCGGCTCAGGCACCAAGTGTAGTGGTGTTGTGGAGACAGGCTTGAAGACTATGGTGAGGCCTAAAAGAAAACAGTTGTTGTTGGGGGATTCTATCGTAAGAGGTGTGGAGATGGACAATGGTGGTTGTGATGGGCCTGCTGGCACTCCGACCGAGTACCTCCGCCAATCGATGCTTCTAGTGCTTGCCGAGGACTCCAAGCACTCCAACAGACACCATCAGCACTGCAGACTTATCCCACCCCCCAAGCATGAGCCAAGGCTTCAAGAAAGGGTCAAGCAGGGCTGTTTAATGAGCACACAAAAGCAACAGCACTCCTGCAGCAAAACAACTCCTCCTCAGAGGAAAACAAAATGACAGTTCAGATCACTCAGTGTTTGAATATATGACAGTTATTGGAAGTTGCAGAACTGTGCCAGTACCATTTAAAGGGCCAGAACAGTCTTTTAAAACACCAATAAGTCCAAATGGTGTTTCTAACTGGCAAAATCTCCCAGGGACCATAGTCATACGGCAAGAGGCTGGTAATTAGTCCTCTCCAGGCACAAGTGGCGAAGAGGGGGAGACTAACCAGGTACCTGACCTTCTGTCGGTCAGTACCTGAGTTAGGTGAGTAGCCCACCTACAACAAACAGTTAACATAGTAGCCCACCCACAACACACCGTTACTGCACGTGGTGATTCCTGGTGTCCGACTCTGGCCTGTATGTCCCAGGTTGCTGAGGGGAACTAGTGGGCAGAGGCCAGCGTTTCTGCTGGAAGGGGGTCAGTGGAGGCTAACATCTTCTCCACTAAACCCAGTACCAGGTTAGGGGTTGGCTGTGGAGGGGAGGGGTCGCCTACCTCCTCCTGGTACTCCTGCTGCCGCTGGGGAGCGAGACCGGCTGTCTCCTCTTCCTAGGGCTCCAACTGCAATTGGGGATCTGGGCCGGCTGCCCAGCAACCCTGTAGGGATGGTGGAGAGACCTCGATCCCATCTCCACCTGGCGTTTGGGGGTCCTCCAAGGACCAGTCCATGAGGTCCTCTACCTCGGCTACCTCTGGTTGCTGTTGGGGAGGGAGACCGGTTGTCTCTTCTTCCACTAACACATTCAGCCGCTGGAGAGGGAGGCCGACTGTCTCCTCTCCTGATAAGACATACTGCCGCTGGGGAGGAAGGACGACACCTTCTGTTCCCTGGGAGGCACACTGCTGTTGCGGAGGGAGACCGATTGTCTCCACTCCCTGTAGGATACACTGCCACTGGGGAGGGAGACCAGTTGTCTCCTCTCCCTGTGAGATGTACTGCTGCTGGGGAGTAGGACTGCCTGTCCTTACTCCCGATACTTCCAGCTGCAGCTGGTGATCTGGGCTGATTGTCCAACATCCCTGAAGGGCCGGTGGAGAGACCTCGGTCCCATCTCCACCTGCCTGTTGGGGTTCCTCCCAGGACCAGTCTATGAGATCCCCCAGGACTTGGGAATAAGGACCACCTGCCTCCTCTCTCTGTAGCTCTGGCTGCAACTGGGGATCTGGGCCGGCTGCCCAGCATCCCTGTAGGGCCGGTAGAGAGACCTCGGTCCCATCTCCACCTGCCTGTTGGGGATCCTCCCAGGACCAGTCTATGAGGTCCGCTTCCTCGGGTACCTCTGGTTGCTGCTGGGGAAGGAGACCGGTTGTCTCTTACCTCTGCACGGTGCACTGCCGCTGGGGAGGGAGACCAGTTGTCCCCAGCCCCAGTCTCCACAATCTAAACTCACATTCCCATGCTGCTTGGTTCTCCTCATCAAACTCTTGCATGATATGGACGATCACCTCTTCCGAAGGGTCTGGGCCATACTCGACTAGCCGCTTCTTTACCTCCGCGATGTAAGCGTTGCCCTCATAGCAATAGGTCATGTTTGCTTGGCCCAACTCTGGGCCACTAGCGCTCCGATCTGCGCCTTGGATTCCACTGTAGACAGGGGTGCTGTACGAGTGCTATTGTCGCCCTCACTTGTAGCTCCGTAACGTTACCAGTGTCTCCAAGCTGCTTCTCCTCACACTAGGACGCCATCCCACCCCTTGCCACTAAATGTGACGGGCCCGCTGGCACTCCAACCGAGTACCTCCGCCAATCGATGCTTCTAGTGCTTGCCGAGGACTCCAACCGACACCATCAGCACTGCAGACTTATCCCATCCCCCAAGCATGAGCCAAGGCTTCAAGAAAGGATCAAGCAAGTCTGTTTAATGAGCACACAAAAGCAACAGCACTCCTGCAGCAAAACAACTCCTCCTCAGAGGAAAAAAAAATGACCGTTAAGTTCAGTCAGTGTTTGAATATATGACAGTTATTAGAAGTTGCAGAACTGTGCCAGTACCATTTAAAGGGCCAGAACAGTCTTTTAAAACACCAATAAGTCCAAATGGTGTTTCTAACTGGCAATATCTCCCAGGGACCATAGTCATACGGCAAGAGGCTGGAAATTAGTCCTCTCCAGGCACAAGTGGCGAAGGGCACTTCGTCACACAGGTCTTGTGAGATTTCTTCCCGGAGCAACTGCTCACAGAGACAGGAGACGTATTTGTAATATTGTTAAGCGAACAAAGCAGGAAGGGGAATTGGATGTACTTGTCCATCTAGGGACAAATGACTTGGCTTGCAATGAGGTTTCAGAGGTTAAGGAAGTTTTTAGTGTTTTTTGCCAATGATATACGGCAGGTTGCTTCCACACTGTCATTCTCTGAAGTTCTGCCTGTGCATAGCACTCAGCACGGCAGGCGGATGCGTATTAGGGACTTTAACTTGTGGCTTGGTGAATGGTGTCGGGAGCAAGGATTTGGCTTAATTTCTCATGGTAGTTCTGTTTGGAATGGAAATAAATTGTACAAAAAATATGGTTTGCATCTTTCTCAAAAGGGAACAAATGTTCTCAGGGAGCAGTTCAGAGGTTTTGCTAGGATGTTTTTAAACTAGGAAGGGGGGTGCAAAAACATCAATCCAATTGCCCCCCAAAACAAGGACAGAAGGTGCCTGTAGCAAGTGTGTTAAAAAATTATTAGTCTACAAATGCTCGCAGTTTATGGAGTAAGATTCATGAACTTGTGGGTATAATGGCAACTGATAATGGAGATTTAGTCACTGTTACAAAGACATGGTATAATGAAAAAATGACTGGGACATGGCAATACCAGGGTGCTCTTTACGTAGAAAAGACAGGGAAGGCAAGAAAGGGGAGGGCTGGCCCTGTATGTGAAGGATTGCATAAAATCTGGCCTAATAAAAGTTAGTGAGCGAACATAGAGTCCGTTTGGGTTATGTTAGAATTTGGTAATCACACAGTAACTCGTGTAGGTGTGATTTATAGGCCCCCAGGACAAATAGAAGAGTTAGATAATCTTCTAGTTGTGGAAATAGCTAAAATGACAATGAAGGGGGAAGTTATCATGGGTGACTTTAATCTTCCTGATGTGAATTTGGAAAGCCAAAATAGCTGTTTGTGACAGGAGCAAACATATTGGTTGAGGAGCCAACTCGTAAAAAGGCCATACTAGATTTCGTGTTAACAAATGGAGATTTGGTATCCGATATTAGTGTAGGTGAAATTTTGGAATCCAGTGATCATAAGTCAGTGTGGTTTAATATAAGAACAGTGACTGAGTCACACCACACAAAAACAAAAGTTTTAGACTTTAGAAAAGCAGACTTTTCTAAAATTAGAATGTGTGAAGGAGTCATTATCAGACTGGAGCAATTTAAATGGAGTCCACGAGAAATGGGATATTTAAAAGTTGCACTGTTGAAGGCAACAGAAAATTGCATTAGGCTAGTCAGTAAAAGAAAAAAATCAAGAAACCACTGTGGTACTCCGCAGATGTGGCCAATATAGTAAAAAACAAAAAGTTAGCATTTAGTAATTATAAAAAAAGCAGAGTGAGGGAGACAGAATGAGCTATAAGATTAGGCAGAAAGAGGCTAAGCAATTTATAAGAGCTTCCAAATCAAACACAGAAGAGAAAATAGCACAGTCAGTAAAAAAAAAAAAAAAGGATGCATAAATGCATAAATGAGAAATGAGAAAAGTAAAGTAAAACAAGGATTAGTTAGATTAAAAGCAAAAGAAGGAAGGTATGTAGAAGAGGATAAAGGTCTAGCTGACTGCCTCAATTAATATTTTTGTTCAGTATTTACACATGAAAATGAAGGAAAGTGGCCTCAGTTAGGAAAAAGGACAAATGAGTCATTTGTTTCATGTGAGTTTACAGAGGAAGAGGTTCTATTTCAACTGTCAAATGTAAAGACAAATAAGTTAATGGGACCTGATGGAATACACCCAAAGTTATTAAAAAAAAAAAGCTTAGTGGTGTACTAGCAAACCATTAACAGATGTATTTAACCAATCATTGTTAACAGGAGTAGTCCCAGAAGTTTGGAAGTTAGCGAATGTTGTGCCCATTCACAAGAAAGGTAATAGGGAGGAGTCAGGCAACTATAGGCCAGTAAGTCTTTCTTCAGTAGTGGGGGAAGTAATGGAAACCATGTTAAAGGATAGGATTGTTGAACATCTAAAATCACATGGATTTCAAGATCCGAGACAACATTGGTTTGCTTCAGGGAGATCATGCCAAACCAATCTTATTGATTTTTTTGTTTGGGTAACTAAAATAATTGATCAGGATGGTGCAGTAAACATTGGTGTGTGCTCGTAATTATTTCCGTGGGTCTTCGTCTAGGGGTTCATTCAGGTTTTGAGCGGTCCCAAACACGGCCCTGGGAGTCACAAAACCTGGAATTTGTGCTACATGTTGTTCAATCATAATTCACCTCTTTTTATATTAAGTGCATCCACACTTATTATATATCATTTTGCTTAGAAGAAACCGGGCTTTCATTTCATATCACATATTTATATATACAACATAACTGAATGTGAATAAAATCTAAAACAGTGTGAGAAATAAAAAAAAATATTTTGCAAGTTCTGCATTACATATTAACTGTGAATATTATAATACTGTTAGATATTACTGCAATAAAATACACATATTTATATTCAGCAATGTCTCAGGAGTACGACAGCATCCTCCATGTACAGGTTTTATGAATTTTGGAAACTTGCAGGGATCAAATATAGGGCGATATTTCCTTTTCCATTTCTGCACATTGAAATTTGCCTGATTGGTTTGCTGGGCCCATAATGCCTTTAAGACGGTATGGCAGCCCAAAAATGAAAATTAACCCCATCATGGCGTACCATTTGAAAAAGTTGACAACCAAGGGTATTCAAAATGGGGTATGTCCAGTGTTTTTTAGTAGCCACTTAGTCACAAAAGCTGGCCAAAGTTAGCGTTCATATTTGTTTTTTGCATTTTTAACCCCAAAATTGCACTTTTACTGGTGATATCGTCGTGATAAGTTTTTGTATTTTGAAACACTCCTATTTGTGTTCAGCGAAGTCTCCCGACTACAATAGTATCCCCCATGTCCAGGTTTTATGGTGTTTTGGAAAGTTACAGGAATAAACATAGGACGTGTAAATTAAATTCTCTGGGCTTGCTGCATGGGTTGTTAGGCTGATCCCTCAAATTATAATTAATAAGATAACTTAATTGTGTAAAAAGATTACTCAAATATACATGTAGAATTTAAATATATATATATATTTAAATCCTACGTGTATATTTCGGTAATTACCGGGTATATCTATTTATATGTATATTTTTATTTATTTTTTGAAATTCTTTATTTTATTCGTGCAAAGTTAAGTCACATTAGGCTTACGATGCCACAACAGCGAGGGTAAGCAGTTATTCTAAACATAGTTTTACATTTGTTAGGCATTGGAGAGGTTGCACATTTTTATATGAGTTGGTATTACAGTAGCAAGACGTGGTATACGGTTAGGTGGAACATTAAAACATGGGTTAACATACATCAGGTATCAAAGCTAAAAAAAAAAAAAAAGTTGTTTAGCAGGCTGGCATTGCCTACGCTGCTTGGTCATAGATACATTGTAGATAAACTGCACATGTTCTAAAGTAGCATGTAATGTTAGACTAGTAGCACTTTTTGACGTTTTTTGTATAACGCTAGATAACTTATATGTTGTTTTAAAGCAGGAAAACATCTGGCTAAGAGAGCCCTGTACATATAAGGGAACATGCTGGCATAATTAAGCTTAATAATAGTGGGACCTGAATTGAGTCATCATACCATGTGGGAGAGAGGATTTATCCAAAACTGCTGTCGTTGGGTAATGTGTAACGCTGGTGAAGCGGCTTATTTAGTGGGGAAGCGCTGTTGTGCGTCTTCGGTGGGTAAGGCGGGGGGGGGGGGGTAAGGTCTTCCCCTAAGAGTAGGAGCGTAGGACTTTAGGTGCGTAAGCACTGTTATGTGGGGCCAGGGACCCTCGGGGGATCAGTGCTGCTATTGGTGCTGTTGTGTCGCTCGTAGGCTCGCGTTACCCTGTGGTGGGTCGTCATGTTGGGGCAGTGCTTGGTCTGTCAGGCCCAGTCAGTACCGTCCGTACCTCAGGGTGCACCCTGTTGTGTGATCAGTATGGCACGTCTTATCTGTGCCGTGAGCGTTGTTTATTCTTCGCTGGGTAACAGAGGGTTAGTGTTAGCTTATTGTATTGTGTGCGAGAGGGGTCATGTGTCCTAGTGTTGGGGGGGGTTGAAGGCCATGGCTAGGTGTATGTGTCAGCCGGTGTATGTATGCTAAGGTGGGGGTTTGGAGTTGGATGTAATTTTTGCTGCCGTTGGAGATCTCGTACGGCCTGTTTAAGTTCCCCAAGGTCCTGAGCGGTGGTGCCGGTTGTGCATTTAGGCGGGTTGTCAGACCCTTCAGGTCGCCCCTTAAGGCCGTGATATCCTCATGCAAGTCTTTGTGGTGGCCTGCAAGTAGCCTCGTGAGGACCGTTATAGTCACTGGAGCGGTGTCTGGGTTAATGTTAGTCGGCTGTGTCGGCTTACTCAGTGTGGGGGCTGGCAGACATTCCTCCCCGGATAGATCATCAGAAAAGTCGGAGCAGCCGCCGTGGAGCACCGTCATATTGGTCTCATTTGCCTGTCTCCACATGTCCCCAATTGTAAGTCCCGGAGTGGTTTTTTCCTTAGGTATTTTTTTCATTTTTTCGCCCCATGGCACGCAGGGGGGGTATAGAGTGTCGTTGTTGTAGTTTGAGGGCTTGCAGACTAGGTTTTTCCGTTTTTCCCCGTTTTTTGCCACAGAGCTCTCAGTCCATGTGACCGCTTGTCTCGGCAGTCAGGCTCCGCCCCCCATTTTTATTTATTTTTATATATTTATATAGAGATATATATATGTGTGTGTGTGTGTGTGTGTGTGTAACTCCATAATAAGTATATTTTGATATATATTTGATAGTTATATATATATATATATATATATATATATATATATATATATATATATATATATATATATATATATATATATATATATATATATATACACTGCTCAAAAAAATTAAGGGAACACAAAAATAACACATCCTAGATCTGAATGAATTAAATATTATTCTGAAATACTTTGTTCTTTACATAGTTGAATGTGCTGACAACAAAATCACAAAAAAAAAAAAAAATGGAAATCAAATGTTTCAACCCACGGAGGTCTAGATTTGGAGTCACACTCAAAATTAAAGTGGAAAAACACACTACAGGCTGATCCAACTTTGATGTAATGTCCTTAAAACAAGTCAAAATGAGGCTCAGTAGTGTGTGTGGCCTCCACGTGCCTGTATGACTTCCCTACAACGCCTGTGCATGCTCCTGATGAGGTGGCGTATGGTCTCCTGAGGGATCTCCTCCCAGACCTGGACTAAAGCATCTGCCAACTCCTGGATAGTCTGTGGTGCAACGTGACATTGGTGGATGGAGCGAGACATGATGTCCCAGATGTGCTCAATTGGATTCAGGTCTGGGGAACGGGCGGGCCAGTCCATAGCATCAATGCCTTCAACTTGCAGGAACTGCTGACACACTCCAGCCACATGAGGTCTAGCATTGTCTTGCAGGGCCAACCGCACCAGCATATGGTCTTACAATGGGTCTGAGGATCTCATCTCGGTACCTAATGGCAGTCAGGCTACCTCTGGCGAGCAGATGGAGGGCTGTGCGGCTCCCCAAAGAAATGCCACCCCACACCATTACTGACCCACTGCTGGAGGATGTTGCAGGCAGCAGAACGTTCTCCACGGCGTCTCCAGACTTTGTCACATCTGTCACATGTGCTCAGTGTGAACCTGCTTTCATCTGTGAAGAGCACAGGGCACCAGTGGCGAATTTACCAATCTTGGTGTTCTCTGGCAAATGCCAAATGTCCTGCACGGTGTTGGGCTGTAAGCACAACCCCCACCTGTGAACGTCGGGCCCTCATACCACCCTCATGGAGTCTGTTTCTGACTGTATGAGCAGACACATGCACATTTGTGGCCTGCTGGAGGTCATTTTGCAGGGCTCTGGCAGTGCTCCTCCTGTTCCTCCTTGCACAAAGGTGGAGGTAGCGGTCCTGCTGCTGGTTTGTTGCCCTCCTACGGCCTACTCCACGTCTCTTGATGTATTGGCCTGTCTCCATGTAGCGCCTCCATGCTCTGCACACTATGCTGACAGATACAGCAAACCTTCTTGCCACAGCTCGCATTGATGTGCCATCCTGGATGAGCTGCACTACCTGAGCCACTTTTGTGTGGGTTGTAGACTCCGTCTCATTCTACCACTAGAGTGAAAGCACCGCCAGCATTCAAAAGTGACCAAAACATCAGCCAGGAAGCATAGGAACTGAGAAGTGGTCTGTGGTCACCACCTGCAGAACCACTCCATTATTGGGGGTGTCTTGCTAATTGCCTATAATTTCCACCTGTTGTCTATTTCATTTGCACAACAGCATGTGAAATTGATTGTCACTCAGTGTTGCTTCCTAAGTGGACAGTTTGATTTCACAGAAGTGTGATTGACTTGGAGTTACATTGTGTTAAGTGTTCCCTTTTTTTTTTTGAGCAGTGTATATATCATATATACAGTATCTCACCAAAGTGAGTACACCCCTCACATTTTTGTAAATATTTTCTTATATCTTTTCATGTGACAATACTGAAGAAATGACACTCTGCTACAATGTGAAGTAGTAAGTGTACAGCCTGTAGATTAACAGAGTAAATTTCCTGTCCCCCCAAAATAACTCAACACACAGCCATTAATGTCTAAACAGTTGAAACAATCAACGTTTCAGTTCATATCTCAAGCTTTCATCAAGCCAACATCTTCCTCAGCCTAATCCTCCTTGGCTAACGTCACTCCCCCTGACGTTAAGTCAGGGAGAACAGACTGAGGGGAGTTACACCTCCCAAAGCGACGGGGATAATCTCTGTGCAACTTTTCAAAGCGAAACGCTGCACATACAGACTCAAGGCACCATGACCACTGCAAACCACTGAAGTGGTCATTGTGCTTGGCGTAACCTTTTAAGCATATACCCCAATTGTCTTTCACTTTGTAAAGGAATTACAAATTTATGAACAAAATAACTTAATCTGGGCAGAGCGCATGTAGGTATGTTATTTCTCCCTATACTGTACGCAAGCAACTTTTATGCACCAGCCATACTAAACTCCAGACCATCTTCTCCCACGCCAATATCCATCGGCAGATTTATTTATCATCCCATATCTATATATACCTCTGTTTTGGGTGTTCTCGCTTCTCAAACTATACACTCTTCCCTAGACTATGCATTCCTTGTGCTATTCAAATTTAACAGTCGTCACTGTCCTCGCTGTAACTATCCACTACTCTATTTGATGGGATCTACTGAAGTAAAAAGTTGGGTAATGCTGTTATATCCCTGCACTGAACCTCTGTAAGGCCAAATGAGAGATGACGGGCCTCAGTATGATTTGTGAAGAGGAGAGAAATTTCATGTCTTTCGGCAACCTGTGCCTGTTCCTTTAGAAAGCACAACACTTCCCTGTAACTTACATGTATTATTTCATTGATCATCAGCTATTAATCTTAAAGTGATCATTGGACTTGGGTAATGATTGAATGATGGAAGGGTTTTGGTAAACTATTAACTCAGCATGTAATTAAACTTAAAGGAACACTATAGTGTTCCTCTGTCTCCGTTGTCCCACCCCATCATACCTGATTTATCACCGCAACGTCATGGCAAAGGAGGCATTAATGCGCACGCGCAGTGAGTGCCACTTGCACATTACGGCGTTCCCCATAGGAAATCATTAAATCAATGTGGATTTTCAAGATGCTGAACATCCTCATGCAAGATAAATTGACTGGCGTGAGGACATTCTCAGTCCTCTCACGGAGTTAAACTCTGCGTGAATCATGGAAGCGCCTCGAAGAGGCTGCCTTAACTATGCAATGTAAACATTGCAGTTTCTATAAAACTACAATGTTTTACATTTCAGGGTTGAGGAAACAGGGGTCCTGCACCCAGACCACTTCAGTGGTTTACAATGACCATAGAAACATAGAATGTGACGGCAGATAAGAACCATTCGGCCCATCTAGTCTGCCCAGTTTTCTAAATACTTTCATTAGTCCCTGGCATTATCTTATAGTTAGGATAGCCTTATGCCTATCCCACGCATGCTTAAACTCCTTTACTGTGTTAACCTCTACCACTTCAGCTGGAAGGCTATTCCATGCATCCACTACCCTCTCAGTAAAGTAATACTTCCTGATATTATTTTTAAACCTTTGTCCTTCTAATTTTAGACTATGTCCTCTGGTTGTGGTAGTTTTTCTTCTTTTAAATATAGTCTCCTCCTTTACTGTGTTGATTCCCTTTATGTATTTAAATGTTTCTATCATATCCCCCCTGTCTCGTCTTTCCTCCAAGCTATACATGTTAAGATCCTTTAGCCTTTCCTGGTAAGTTTTATCCTGCAATCCATGAACCAGTTTAGTAGCCCTTCTTTGAACTCTCTCTAAGGTATCAATATCCTTCTGAAGATATGGTCTCCAGTACTGTGTACAGTACTCCAAGTGAGGTCTCACCAGTGTTCTGTACAATGGCATGAGCACTTCCCTCTTTCTACTGCTAATACCTCTCCCTATACAACCAAGCATTCTGGAGATTACCACTTGGAGATTACCAAGCCTTCAAGCCTTTTCTGAATTGTGGTTATTACTCATTAACTGATGTAAACCACACCTCCATTATCCTATCTGACCTGGCCTTAATCTTGCTGAAACCTTCAGCACATGAGTTTACACAAGGAGTGGCCTTTATAACAAGAGAGTCAAGAATCATTTCAAAGGACCCTTGAGATTCAGGAATTACTGGAAAGGTTTGATGCAGCAATACCTTATTGTGATTGTAGCCAATGACAAAATGTAATCTTTGTATCTGAAATGAAATAAATATTTGTATATAGTAGTCTTTTTGTATCATTTGTTAATGGCAAGGAAAGATGTGCCATACCTTTAATCTTGTTAGAGAAAATTTGCCCCATAATCCAAATAATTCAAAATGTTTTGTTTTATCTCTATTGTTTCCATAGAGCACATTTTAATTACATCCCTTTAGTGCCTTTACTGGTACCGTATATACTCGAATATAAGCCGAGGCCCCTAATTTTACCCCCAAAAACTGGGAAGACTTATTGACTCTATTATAAAACTAGGGTGGGAAATGCAGCAGCTACTGGTAAATTTCTAAATAAAATTAGATCCTAAAAAAATTATATTAATTGAATATTTATTTGCAGTGTGTGTGATGCAGAGCCTTGGTGGGGGATGGGCATTTTTATTATTTAATTATTATAATTGTAATATTATTTATTTTTTGTTATATTAATTTTTGTATTATTATTTTTTTTAATATTATTTATTATTATTTTTTAAATATTTTTATTTTATTTATATATATATATTTTTTTTTCCGTCCCTCCTCCCTGCTTGATACATGGCAGGGAGGGGGGCTCTCACTCCCTGGTGGTCCAGTGGCATTGGCAGTTCAGTGGAGGGGGGCTGGCAGAGAGCGGTTACTTACCTCTCCTGTCAGCTTCCTTCTCCTCCGCGCCGGTCCAGTCAGCTCCCTCTGCAAGTCCCAGTGTAAGTCTCGGGGCCGCGCTATGACCCCGCGGCTCTCGCGAGACTTACACTGGGAGCTGACTGAACTGGCGTGGAGGAGAAGGGAGCTGACAGAAGCTGCAGGAGAGGTAAGTAACGGTTTCCTGCCAGCCCCCCTCCTACACAGCCCCATTGTCTGTATTATGGCAATTACAGATATTGACTCGAGTATAAGTCGAGTTGGGGTTTTTCAGCACAAAAAATGTGCCGAAAAACTCGAGTTATACTCGAGTATATATACGGTAATTAAACATTATACTATAAAAACATAATGTGTCACTTTATAATTACAGGAGTATGAACATTTAAAAAATATCTACTTGTTTAATGGACTAAAGTGGTTGCTAAATTTTCTTGTCCTTTATGATAAATGACTTGACCTGACACGCAAACTAATTTCAGAGGAGAGCCCTTGCCTAGAACGCCGGACATTGACTTCGTATTTTAGCAAATTTAAGGGACACTTTGAGCACCAATACAATTTTAATGCATTTGATTGATTTGGGCCTCATTAATATGCTTTATTTTTTGTAGGCTCAAATCTTTTTAGTTTTTGCACACAGAAAAATAAATGTATCATTAGAATTGACAATCTCCTATGGGGAAAGCATTATGATTGGCTGAGATCATCAATTTAGATGATGTCAGCCAAGGATGCGGAGCCAGCGCTGGCAGACCAGCGCAGTGCTTGAAATAAGATTAGTTTTTACTAGCTTTAAATTAGCTAAATAGTTAGTTTTACACTATAGGGTCAGGCATATGTTATCGTAGCGATCCCTCTTCATAACCTCTGGGAAAAGAGGGCTAGCTATGATGGGGTAATTATGCAAGTAGGACCTTATACTTGTTTTTTTTTTCACAATACACATTACTAAGGGGAGTAACATTTATTTTAATTTTTTTAATTTCTGCGACATCGGTGGGGAGCCACATGTTTTTTGTACTTTAGTGTGTCCCTGGATTTGCACACAGATACTGGCTGGCATACAGGTTGGATTGTGCAGCCATCACTCAAATATGTTGACCGACATAAATACCATCAACTAGTTCTCTGGCTCACAATCATCTACTGTTGTAATGCCAGGTGTAACTGTGTATAAGGGTATTTCCAGTAAAGTTTGGGAGTACCCAGCTTTCCTTTTGCACTGCGGAACTTCCTAAGCACATTCTTGTAGATGGTGGTGGGGCTCCATCACTGGAGGACTCTACTGTGGCGAAACCAACCTCGCCACTGTGAACTGGAGGAGCCTGGTTGCCCGCCTGCTGCCTTTGGATTATGGACCGGCAGCTAAAGGGTTAGTTTTACTGTGCAGAAGGATTTATTTCTCCCTTTCTGAACAGCCGTTCGGTAGATTCTATCTACCGAACAAACAGCTTCTTTTCAACCTCCCCAGAGCCGTGGGAAGCCGGCCGGCGCTGTTAATGGGCCACCCAGAAGCTGGAGTGCGCCCTCCATTTACCTCCCTGAAGCCGCGGTTAACCGCGGCTTAACAAGCGTGTACCGGCAATTGACCACCCAGTAGCTGCGGTTAACCGCAGCTTAATTGATTGTTATTGGGTGGTCGCGGTTACACTTAGCCGCCACACGATGGCGGTGTTCTGGAGCTCCCCAGGCAGCCAGCGCTTGTCTGCCCGGCTTTCATGCTCCAAATCCGGACACTTTTACGTGCAGGCACCGCTGAACCTCCAGCCCCTGGTTCTAATTCGTACGGATTGAGCGAATGCATGTAAATCGGTATTTTATGTTGGAGGAATGCTTTAACCCAGATAGCAATGCCATGGAGCCTGTTCGTGTAATTAAAGACTTTGGCTCCATGGCAATTAAACTGTTATCGTGTGGTCTGAGTGCCATTCACCTAATAATGTGCATTCAGACCTGAGCTATCTGGGGATATGTTAAATGTGTATATTTACTGTACCATTTGTCCTATTGTATATTTTAAAGGGATATACTGTTTCTGTGTCACCACGTGCATAATGGAGTCTTGCCTCTGTCCTGGGAGATAATTTTAATTACTTCTCTAATAATCTCCAGGACAGAGTGGAGGAAGCCAGGATGCCTTGTGGGAAAGTCTTGTGGCTGTGTGTACTAAAATGATACATGTCTGTCTGTTGTTTCAGTCTCCCATTTGGTCCCCTAGGGGTGTGTCCACCAGGTGGGAGACCTGCATAAATACTGGGCAGGTAGCCCTCAGTAAGACAGATTCTGCTTGCCCCTCAAAACGAAGTGTTGTCTCGTTATTGGGGGAATTGGATTGTATGCTGACTGCCAGGAGTGTAAGCGTATTGTATGCTTTTCCTGTTCGGCTGATTCCAGGGTTCGTGTGTTTCCAGTTCGAGAGTTGGAAGATTCGTACAGTTTGGAGTTCGGGAGATTGGTGATTGCAGTAGCTGCTGGTCTATGGGAAATCGCCTAAACGGTTTTTATCCCCTTGTGAGCGAAACAGTCCGTTACATCTACTAAAGGCCAGAATGGCATTAGCCTCCTCCACTGTATAATAGTTTATTTTTAATTGGGTTGTCATGCAGACTCCCACTAGGCAATTCAACTGCTTTGCAAGTAGCCAGGCTGGAGGGAGGGCCAGATCATTAGCGCGTGCTATGCCACCCTAACGGCATTAAAGCCCACCTATTGTAGGACTGCATAGGACTCTCTAATGTCGGGAATGGGTTTAACATGCACTTTGCTCCCAACCTGCTTTTCTGTAGAGGTAGATGAATTTGTAGATTTCTATTTGTTTATCTTCCCCTTGGCTCACTTTACTTTATTGTTTGATTTCCTCATTATGGCATATGTTATTCAACTCCCACATGCTAGTTTATATGTTTTTTTGTTTGTTTTTGTTTTAATTCTTTATTTTGTTTGTGCATAGAGATAACAGATATGTTTGCACTGCCACGACAGCTAGTGCAAGCAGATACGTAGACATGTTATATCACAGGTATGGCATGAGAAAACTTTGTACATTTTTGTTATGAAAATCAGGATATGGACAAGTTGAGTATTAAACAATATGTGTAACCAAGCTGATCTAAGTTCCGCTTATAGGTGTTAAAAACTAACATGTTAAGGGTAAGTCGAGTGTAGTGTGCCACGCTTGCATGTTAGACTCACATTTATCATACATTGTGCTTGTCTATAGGTCTTCTCGTGGAGTTAATCTAGGCATGAATATTTGCATATTATTATAGTATTAACTTGCTTAAGCATATTATAGTTGTTTACAGTATCCCACTGATTTAACATACAGCGGAGCAATCACATGAAAAGCAGGGATAGTAGGTGCTGCCCGTGGGCATGCACCACTGGGACCGATCAGTTATGTAATCTCAGTCCCTCAGCACAGCAGCAGAGCTTGTCAGGCATTGATGTAATGAGGGAGAGACTACAAACATAGTGTTCCCTCATTAGATTCTTACCCCCCCCACAGACCTCCCGCTTGTCAATTCGGCAGAGTCCAGCATGTACCACAAGTCCCCAGTCTTTTGCTAGCATCCAATAACAGCGCTGGGTCTCTTGGTGAGGTGTTCAGCGCTGGGTCTTGAAGTCGGTCCTGTCATGCTTGTAATGGCGGCAGCCCTGGCTTTTTAAGCATCTGTGGCCTCCCATCGGGTCCCACCGTCAGCGGAGTGCTGGGTGGGCTCCATAGGTGTAGGTCTGCTCTGCGTTAGGCTTCTCCAGTAGGGGCTGTAGTGGGGTCTGAATGGTCGCTGTGACCTGCTCCAGTAGTATGCCGCCTGTTGGGGCTAGTTTATATGTTAATCATGCCAATACCTTGTATTTTTATTACAAATCTTATTGTACGCACACACTAACAGATGCATAATTGATGCCAAAATTTAGCTGTCTTGCCAGAAAATAGTGTTAAGTTTGCCAGTATCTCATATTAAAATATATCTCATAAATAAATATATCCTTTTGAAGTCTAAGATTGTGTTTGTCTATTTGCTGGAGAGGTATGGCAGCTTTTCGCCTGGGGCAAGTTTAAAATGAATTAAATTTTTTTGTGCACAAAACACAAGTCGCAAGAGAGTGCTGAGAATGGACAACAGCTCAATTAGCTTGCCCTTCGGTGGGTTCCCTCACAGTTCTCAAGCTGGTTTTAGCTCATCTTGTACCATTACAGAGAGAACCAGGCTATGCATATCAGACTGATTGCACCCAAAAGGGAAGAACAGATCCAAAATACTGGCCAGCTCGCTCTGCACGAGAGATACAGCTACCCCACACGATAGTTTCAACCTTGTTAGGCATCACCACTGAGGTATAGCCAATACCACTCTAGGCACCATGAGCAAGGGGTCCACGTCTGGATTACCCTTTAAATTTAAAGAGAGCAAAAAACAAGTCTCAAGAGATTGCTGAGAACGAACGACAGCTCAATTAGCTTGCCCTTCGGTGGGTTCCCGCTCAGTTCTCAAGCTGGTTTTAGCTAATCTTGTGCCATTACAGAGGTTGTGCACAAACCTCATGATTCCCCGCAATCCTTGGAAATATCCCAGTGGGCCAGTCATGGCCTGCAGGCCTTTAGCCCAATGTCAAACCTCAGTGCTGGGCTAGGAAAGGTTCTGTACATTTCCCGCCTGCTGCCTAGCTCCTACAGTACTCTGCAATTTGACATTCCAGTGCACCTCCGGTTGCTTTTTTTAATGTTTTTTTATTGAATTTTTACAAAATAAACTATATAAGCATTGCAGACATTTACACATAAAAATACAAAATACATATTAACGTAATGTTTTTAGTATTATTTTTACTTATCCAGTATATTTAACAATATATGTACTAACAGGTATTCATGAGGTTGGAAGTATGAAACTAAACGTGTGCACACTGCTTTATTTAGATCCATACTGAAACTGAGCATCTCCACCTTGTATATCTGTCAGTTGTTCTAGGCTCTCCCTTTTGCACAATATAGAAATGTTTGTTTTCTCTACGCCAATGCCTTGTGTGCCCTCGCTGTGCCTGGATTCAATTGAGTTAAGAGATAATTGGCTAAATCTCTAGTATATGTTAAAATGAACGCTCCGGCCCCATAACCACATTAAGGGTAGGGTACGTTTAGGGTTTATGTTTAGGGTAAGATCGGGGCATGACAGAGATGCCGGTTTTAATGGGGTCCTAACTGCTCTGGGAGTTCCGGCCTCACATTCCCTATGTGCACATATTTATAGTGATTTTCACTATATGTATGTATGTATGTATGTATGTATGTATGTATGTATGTATGTACGTACGTACGTACGTGTGTATCTGAAGGCCCCCCGCACCCTGTTTACAGCAGACAGGGCTCAGCTGACTTGGTTTTCACTTCCCAGCAGCTCCTCTGTCTCTAACTATCGTGACCCCCAGGCCATCAGAGCATTTCCACGGCTTACCATGGCAACACTCCGCGCGGCAGGCAGGCCGTTCTCACAAGAGTTGGAGACAGAAGTGAAAACAGTTTGCTGGGCCCCCTCTGCTGTGAACAGTTCCTAGCTCTGAGCACCATGCCACCGGACCACCAGGGAATGCGATCTCCCTGGCCAGGTAAGAAGCCAGAAGGGGAGACTAAAATAAAATGTTGTTTAACCCCTTAAGGACACATGACATGTGTGACATGTCATGATTCCCTTTCATTCCAGAAGTTTGATCCTTAAGGGGTTAAAAGATGTGTTTTTTTAAAAAATAAAATCAAAAATGCTCTCCCCCTCACTAATTGCAGCCCCTATTATATACACGCCACATGCCTACAGAAACTCACACTCTGCAGCCCTTTAATAGCGTGACTATACCCCTTTAAAAATGGCAACCGCAATTAGTGCTGGGAGGAAGTGACGGCCGGTCACTTCTTCTCAGCTTACTCCATGCGGGAGGGAGGAGAGACAGAGCGGAGGCCATGAGGAGGGGAGAGCCAGCCAACTCCCATCAGCCACAGCCACACCCTGCACCCAAAAGGTAAGAAACAGTAGGGTAGCTGAAAAAAAAATAGTTGCACGTGTGTATGTATGTTGTATGTACAGTGAGAGAAAAAAAGTATTTGACACCCTGTTGATTTTGAACGTTTGCCCGCTAATAAAGGAATGATTAGTCTATAATTTTAATGCTAGGTGTATTTTCAACAACAATAAAAAAAATCCAGAAAAAACGCATGTCAAAGTTATAAATTGATTTGCGTGTCATTGAGTGAAATAAGTATTTGACCCCTTCGACTTACTTGGTGGCAAAACCTTTGTTTCTTGTAGTTGGCCACCAGGATTGCACACCTCTCAGGAGGGATTTTGTCCCACTCTGTGTATCCTCTCCAAGTCATTAAGGTTTTGAGGCTGACGTTTGGCAACTCGAACCTTCAGCTACCTCCACAGATTTTCCATGAGATTAAGGTCTGGAGACTGGCTACGTTACTCCAGGACCCTAATGTGCTTCTACTTGAGCCATTCCTTTGTTGCCTTGGCTGTGTGTTTTGGGTCATTGTCATGCTGGAATATCCATCCACCACCCATTTTCAATTCCCTGGCTGAGGGAAGGAGGTTCTCACCCAAGATTTGACGTTACATGGCCCCATCCATCGTCCCTTTGATGCGATGCAGTTGTCCTGTCCCCTTAGCAGAAAAACACCCCAAAGCATAATGTTTCCACCTCCATGTTTGACGGTAGGGATGGTGTTCTTGGGGTCTTGGCAGCATTTCTCCTCCTCCAAAGGCAAGTTGATTCCATAGAGCTCGATTTTGACCACAACACTTTCACCCAGTTCTCCTCTGAATCATTCAGATGTTCATTGGCAAAACATCAGACGGGCCTGTACATGGGCTTTCTTGAGCAGGGGGACCTTGCGGGTGCTGCAGGATTTCAGTCCTTCGCGGCGTAGTGTGTTACCAATTGTTTTCTTGGTGACTATGGTCACAGCTGCCTTGAGATCATTAACAAGATCCTTCCGTGTAGTTCTGGGCTGATTACTCACCTTTTTCATGATCACTGAAACTCCACGAGGTGAGATCCTGCATGGAACACCAGACCGAGGGAGACTGACCGTTATTTTGTGTTTCTTCCTTTTGCGAATAATCGCACCAACTGCTGTCACCTTCTCACTAAGCTGCTTGGCGATGGTCTGTAGCCCATTCCAGCTTTGTGTAGGTCTACAATCTTGTTCCTTTAAGAGATTGCTCCTAATCTCAGCTCGTTACCTGTATAAAAGACATCTGGAGCCAGAAATCTTGCTGATTGATAGGGGATAAAATATGTATTTCACTCATTGACATGCAAATCAAGTGATCACTTTTTTGACATGCGTTTTACTGGATTTTTTTTGTTATTCTTTCTCTCACTGTTAAAATACAGCTACCATTTAAACTTATAGACTGATCATTTCTTTGTCAGTGGGAAATGTTCAAAATCAGCAGGGGATCAAATACTTTTTTCCCTCACTGTATGTCAGTATGTATGTGTCTGTATGTACACATGCACTAACACACACCGTGTCCACTTTACACACACTGCATCCAATACACAAAAATGTCCTATATTCACTGTACACACATATGGCATCCTTGTGGGCGAACTTGAAGGTGTGCCCTGAGGGTGGGCTTCGAGGCAGGCCACTGGGCCCCAGACCCAGTTTTTCTTTATACTTAAGACCTTTAATAAACCTTTAATAAAGCAATATATAATATATACGCACCCAGACCACTTAATCTGATTGGTGCAGCATGCCGTTGTACTGCATATGCACACTAGTACTTTCAAGTGAGAAAGTAATGAATTGGCTGAGATCATCAAGATGAATGATATCAGCCAAGGATGGAAAACTGTGCTGCGAGCGAGAAAAGGTAACTAATTTTCACTCTTCAAGCCCTCACATAGGTGGAAGGGGGGACATTACTACAGTTAAATTAAAGCTATAGTGTTAGGTATACATGTTTTGTATTCCTAATGCTATAGTCGCCCTATAAAAAGAGAAACCCTCAAATTATGGTGGTTAAAAAAAAAAGCACAAATTCTAGGGATTTGTTTTGGTTCAGAAATTGATTAATTGCATCTGTTCTTAAGGGGTTAAATGTTTGCTCTTCTGTATTGTGGTATACACAAATAGGTTGCCATTTTGAAATGTTTAATTTTCAAAAACATTAAGTTTTGCAGAATTGCACTTATCATTGCTGATTTGTTTGTTTGGTAACACTTTTGTCAATTTTCCAGGGTGCAGTCCCCAAAGGAAATGCCACTAAGGAATTTATTGAGAGCTTGCAGCTGAAACCAGGGCAAGTGGTTTACAAATGTCCAAAATGCTGTAGTATAAAACCTGATCGTGCTCATCACTGCAGGTAAAGATCTGGTCTGTCAACAAAAAAGAAAAATTGTTGATTTCATTTGTTTTAGATGAGCAATGTGTATTTGCATTTTTTTCATTATAAAATGTGATATTACACCTAATAATGCAGCGTATAACCTTAATGAAAAATGTTCCTATATATTGATCTGACCCAAACAATATAATGTTGCTGTATACTGAGAAGGCCTTTGCACTTGCTGTTAAATGAATGATCTAAGCACCAAAACAACTTTAGCTTAACAAAGCATTTCTAGTGTATTTTGCAAAGACCTCCAAAATGGACAGATCCAGTGTGGATTAAGTAACAGTAGGAGTTTTACTTACCTCAGGCTGTCCTTTGCAGCCGTTAACATCTTCATGTCGGAGGGCCTCTTTCGCTAATCGCACTTCAGTTGTCAGGAGCCACGTCAGTGTTTTACTTTAGCGCTTGCTCGAGAGTACAAAACTGAGGTCTATGGAGGAAACCGGGAATTCTCAGTAGACAAAGCCATTTGTGATGGCTGCAGGGATTTGACAAAAGATGACGGCAGAGCTCTGCCTTTTATCAAAATCAGGCTTTACCTGAGGTTATGATATGTCTTATCATATCTTTGGATTACATTTGAATTTTAATGAATTTCCAATGCTGTCTTAATCAGTATTTCATAAGGATTTAAATTTTCTTTATGAAGTACTGAAAAGTGGCAGGTGTACTTTAAACTGTAGATCTGTCTTTACAGGAAATGTGTAGAGAGAATTTGTAGGTCACATGCAGCAGAGATGTGACTAGTGCTGCACAAACAAAGGGATTTTAACTAGACTGCAGGGGTATGTTCTATATACCAAAACCACTCCATTTAGCAAATGTCGTTTTGATGCTGCGTATAGTGTCCCTGTAAATTAACAGTTTTTTTAAGCACCATAAGAAGTACAGCACACTGTAGTGGTTATGGTGCCAGGAGTGCCCAGACACTCCACCAATATATAGAGTCTAACCCATTTATAACTGTTTGACTTCTTATCTGGAGTTAAAGGACCACTCTAGGCACCCAGACCACTTCAGCTTAATGAGGTGGTCTGGGTGCCAGGTCCCTCTAGGATTAACCCTTTTTTTAATAAACATAGCAGTTTCAAAGAAACTGCTATGTTTATACTGAGGGTTAATCCAGCCTCCAGAGCCTCTAGTGGCTGTCTCATTGACAGCCGCTAAAGGCGCTTGCGTGCTTCTCACTGTGAAAATCACAGTGAGAAGACGCCAGCGTCCATAGGAAAGCATTGTAAATGCTTTCCTATGCGACCGGCTGAATGCGCACGCGGCACCTGCTGCGCATGCGCATTCAGCCGATGACGTCGCGAGGAAGGAGGAGAGGAGGAAGAAAGCTCCCCGCCCGGCGCTGGAGAAAGGTAAGTGTTTAACCCCTTCCTCTCTCCAGAGCCCGGCGGGAGGGGGACCCTGAGGTTGGGGGCACCCTCAGGGCACTATAGTGCCAGGAAAACGAGTATGATTTCCTGGCACTATAGTGGTCCTTTAAGTCGGAGCCTCTATCTAAAGCCAATGAGCCATGCCTGAGAGTCAGCCTGTGCTAAGAGGGGGCATTTGAAGTTGGTAGTCTGTTAAAAAGAGAAAAATCCCATGGCTCAGACGTGGTTGCACACCGACCTACCCCCGATGGACAGAGTTACTGGCAACATAAAAGAAGCTCACATCATGGACAAACTCACAGCTCAACTCAGAGACACGTACCCCTCCTTTCTTGAAACGTGGGAACCCTGGGAAGACTATACCGACCACTAGACGACACAACACCGACTCGCACACACGCGCAAGAGCATTACAGACGGATAGCTAATACTCCAACTGCTAAGAGCAAGTCCGCCCTGCTCCTTCCCCTCATACCTCTCCCCATCCCCATCCCCCACCTCTTTCTCTTTCTCTCTCCTTGTCTTTCACCACCTCATACTGCTTTTCACCCCTGCAAAAATAAAGGAAAACTCATGCCTCAACCTCAGCACTCTCGATCGAGGCATCGGTACTGAAAGTACAAACTATGGATAGGGAACGACACTAGTACGCTACGATGATATACAATGGCCATGTACTGGCTAAAGCACTACCAACAGAAACCTGAAGAACTGAATGTGTATACCCTATGGGGTGCCTCTGGCGGGTGTCGGGGTGGGAACGTGTGGCCGGCTGTGCGTGGCCGTCTTGGTGGCTGTGCATGGCCATCTTTGATGTCTCTGTTTGGCCGCCTGGATGTCCGCGCATGGGGGCTGTGGCTCTGGTACACAAACATACTAATATCTGTACATAACCATTGTGACTGCTTTCTGTAACCACCCTATTGTATGTAACTAGACAACTTAAAATGAATATGTGACCATCTTGGCATCCCTGTATGGCCACCCCTCTGTATATATGTAACCGACTTGAATATGCATGGCCAAATCGGCATCTCTACTAGATCTTCTCAGAGACTAAGCAAAACCTTTTTGATATGTTTCCCTATGTATATGTCAATGTGAGCAAGATGCTCACTTTTGTACCCAGTATGTGCAGAGAAAAATCTAGATGTTTAGAAGAAGTAGTGGTGGACTGGTCTTGAGGCAAGGAGTTGGACCCATCAAGGGTAAGCCTGCAGGATAGGGAAAACAAAGGAAGCAACCATGTCGTTAAGAGCATGGCTAGACATATTAATAGTGTAAATAGTCTTGGTCAGTATGCATTTAATTAGATTCACTCCGGGCTCGTGTTCATAATTTTGGGATAAGAAATTGGCAGCAATGGTAAGTAGGGTAAATCATTTTCTATCATTGCTGCTCTGTGAGATCTATGTCTCATTCCCATTTGGGTAGGTAGGTAGAAAGTGAGATGTCTGGTTATTTATTTAGGATTATATATATTTGCACGGCTGCACGTGGGTATTGGGCCAAGCAAGCATTCTCAAAAAAACATGCATGTTTGGTGTAGCAGGTGCTATTGTGGACAAGATATGTGTGACAAGATCTGTAGTAAAGTAAGTTTATTCTTTCTCAGTAGTATTTGTCCTGTGATCACATTTTCACCATGTCGTATCTATATATTGTATTTAGATGTGTGTATCTGGTAGATGTGTGTACTCTTTTAAAGAATAAACTACCTTATTAGCTTTTTTTCTCATCCCATTCCCAGCGTTTGCAAGCGTTGCATTCGGAAGATGGATCATCACTGTCCGTGGGTTAACAACTGTGTGGGGGAGAATAATCAAAAGTTCTTTGTCTTGTTCACAGTGAGTATCTCTTGATTTGCATTTCACATCAGAATTCAGCATGCTGTTTAATGGGAGTACAGTGGTTAAGTGAAAACGTTTTATTCACTTTACAGATACTGGTATACAAACTGTTTGGAGCATGACTTTTTTATTCACCTTAAAGATACTGGTATACAAACTGTTTGGAGCATATTCCGATATTCTTTAAAACAAAAAAAAAAAAATTATTCAGAGTGGACTTGGCTATTCTTTTGTACAGGGGAAAAAAACCTTAAATTTACAAATACCAGAAATTTCTCTTCCACACCTTTGGAAGCTAAGTAACTTCTTAATCTAATTTAACTCACTGACAAGTCAGACCCCTCAATTGATCTCCTACATCAAGTGTCTCCTAAAGTCAATGGGGAGTCTGCTCAAGGAGAATCAGAGTTGCTATGAGAAAAGCAAAATCACCAAGAACTTCATAAAGCTGCAATTCATCAAATGTACTAATGACTAGAGTCACAATACACATCTGCCAACTAAGATGAGTTTTCTTTCATTTTCAATTACTGTTGTCTGAGAACCAGGTAGGTATGAGATTTATTAGAAAATCCCTCATGTTAAGGCTTCTGCTAAATTATAACTGGTGTGTCCTATTATAGTTAACTGCCAAAGTCTGCAGTACATAAGGGTATCCTAGTATTTGTTTACCTTACCTTGTGAAAAAGAGAATTTGATTACCTTTTTATTGTCTTCAAATGATCCTTAAATTCATATGTAGAAGTCAAGTTTAGTATATTAATTGTAATGTGCCTTTATTTCCAACTAAACATATAATACAAGATACAGACATGAACATATGAATGTCTTCCACATCAACATGTCGCACAAAGCAATGACTTTGCCAGATCACAAAAACAGTCCAAAATACAAGAGTGGTGAAGTATTAATTGCTTGTGACTGTTATCCAGTAGTATGGCAAAAATATCATTTTTTCAATTTAGGCGTGAGGTTCTGTACATGTCACAACTATTCATTCATAACCATGTAATTCTGACTACATTAAGGCAAATTTTCTTGAATGAATAACTAAATTGAAATTGGTTACAAAATTATGATACAGAACAAAATTATTCTGTTGATATATTTTTTTTACGTAGCTCTTTTAACTGGTTTATTTTTATGTTGTTTTCAATATGTGTTGTCTGTTTCTTTTTCAGATGTATATAGCCCTAATTTCCTTGCATGCCCTTATCATGGTTGGTGTCCATTTCTTGTATTGTTTTGAAGAGGACTGGACAAGTAAGTGATATATTAAACACAAACTAATGCAAATTAGTCATTATGTTCCTTTTTAAAGAACTAGGCTTAATGTTTGTTTTGTTAAAGGGACCCTCCACTGTTCTAATACAAAATACATTAAAAAAAAAAAAACTGTTTATTGAAATGTCCCCAATGAAAGCTTGCATGCACTTAATTATGCTTTTCAATATATTATTTGGGAATATATGTAACCGTTTGCAAAACCTGTTGTTCTCTTGTCTGCAGCCTTTGCAAACCCCTCCCATACTTTACCAGCCCAGTTTCCTGTGGCTTTCCAATGCAGCTGAGAAGTCTTTGACGCAGATGCTCTGGACAATTGCTGCCTCTTGAGTATAGTTCCATTTAGCTAACCAAACCATGAGGTAGCATGACTTTTTGTCTGCTTGAAAGCCAGGGGGTGTAACCAAGTTAATTGATAAGAACGCCAATTTCTATTGAAAATTGCACTTTTTGCAAAGTTAAAAAAATAGGACACACTCTTCACACATTTCAGCAAGTTATAGTGCTTTAGGAGTCGGAAGAGTGCCTTTAATATTAAAGGGACACCATAGTCACCAGAACAACTACAGCTTATTGAATTTGTTCTGGTGAGTAGAATCATTACCTTCAGGCTTTTTGCTGTAAACATTGTCTTTTCAGAGAAAATGCAGTGTTTACATTACAGCCTAGTGATAACTTCACTGGCCACGCCTCAGATAGCTGTTAGAGATCCTTCCTGGGCCATGGCTGCCTAAAATGCATCCAAACATTCAGTGTCTCCTCCCTCTGCATGCACACACTGAACTTTCCTCCGAGAGATTCATTGATTCAATTCATCTCTGTGAGGTTTTTACAGAGTAAAATGTTTTTGCCCCATAAATTTATTTTAGGGATCTGGTCAGACAAGAGTACTGGGTGAGTGTGCTTGTACATGCACACGTATACACATATGAGCTTTGTTTTAATGTCATTACATTTCACCATGCTGATGGTTTCGGTGACCATCCGTTAGGCCAAGGTGATGACATGAACAGTAGTAGTTATACACATGGGGTATATGTTTCTCTTTGAAAAGACATACAGTGCCATGGAAATTTATCATATTTGGAGTTTGTTTTCTAACAATTGGTGATGTATAGTGGGGGTTGGCATTGATCCTTTAAAAGAACACTATGACATTAGGAAAACAACATTTTATTCCTAACTCTGTAGTATTCCTGTCTTTCTTACTGGGTGTATAAAGAGTTTAAAAAAACTTTTTTTTTTCCACTTACCTCTTTCCAGCACCAAGGTCCTTTGTTGACTCTGTCTCCTCCTCCCGCAACGTCTTGCTGGTTAATTCTCTACATTAACACTAGCCTGTCTGGTTTTTATTTTATCTCTTTAGAATGTAGTTCATTTTCACCACCAACAACCGTAATCTTGCTCATCCTGCTCTGTTTTGAGGGGTTGCTTTTCCTTATCTTCACTTCAGTGATGTTTGGAACACAGGTACATTCCATCTGCACTGACGAAACGGTGAGTTTATTTTCACTTTTTCTTCATATCTCATCCTCAAGGCTCACATAATGTTTCATTAGTTCAAAGTACTTGAAAACATCTATTTTCACTCAGCTTTTACAGTGCACTCATTAGTTACTAGTTGTTGGTGCCAAATGCAAATTGTATATAGTCACAAAGTCATTACAGTATATGCACTTCCGTGGACATAGAGCAAAAGCTTGGGAGTGGAAGTATGTATGCTTTGTAAATGTTCTTAGTCTGTATTAACTCCACAAGGACGGATATAATTATCCATGTTTTGTACTAAAACAAAACCTTGAATTTGAGCTATAGGTTTGTTCTACCGTAAAATTAATGACAAAAAGGGCTCTTACTTAATATCCAATAACTATATCTAACACAAGATTACATGTGAAGAAAATGTTACAAATGGGAAACAATTTTTTTTTTCATATTTTTGCTTATAATAATTTTTACACATCCAGTGCAACTAATTAAAAATAACTCAAAATAGATGAATATATCTGTAATGATTATTAAATGTCTAATATGTCTTGGATCTAAACTGATTTTTGGTAGTTAACAACCACTCCTATACCAGCTTCTACACGATGGCCGTACCAACCATACCCCTTACCCAATGTTTACACAAATTCTAACCTGCCCTAATCTTACCTCTAACAGTATGCTAACCATAACCTTACCCTAAAACTTACTCTAACCCTACCCTACTCTTACCCCTAAATATAACCTTAACACCAGCACTAACCGGAACCCTAACCCTAAAGGTAACCTATCATAAAGTCTGGGGCCACTAAAAAGGGCGCCAGCAAAATCAGATGAGTCCCAAGAATCCATTGATTCCTGGAGTTAATAGTGCATCACTGCAAGGTGCGCGAGGGAGCTGAGCAGGAACAGCTCAGAGGACAGAGCTTGGTAGAGAGACACCAAGAGGGGTTGAGGGGACACAAAGAGACACAGATGAAGACTGGGGAAGGGGAAAAAGAGTCAGATAGTGTCAACTAAAACCATTCAGATGATTAAAATACGACTAAAACGGCTTTGTAGTTAACACTGGGAAACAACACCTTTCCGATTAAAGACCACCTACAATTTGAAAATGGAAAGAAACAAGCTCAAAGTGCCCTTTTAACATTTACAGCATATCAGGTCACTAAAAATGTCCCCAACTGACTAACAGGAGCCCTAGGTATCCATAGATGTCTGGGGTTAGTGGTCGTTGCAGGGATTTAACCATGCTCCCAGAATTCTTCATTCTTTTGTTAGATAAGCTGTAATTTAAAAAAAAATGATTTACACACACTGTTTTTTATTTTAACTGTTCTTTGAGTTTGTCCAAGTTAGGGCTCTGTTAACTTAAACCATTCGTGTCACTCTGGAAACTTTCCACTCCCAAATTAAGGTACATATTGACAGTGTCTTGTTTTTATTTTCTATTTTAAATCTACTTTAATTAGGAGAAAAATTTAACAAAATATTCATAAGAACATGTACAAACATAGCAATAACAACAATAGAGAATACAGTACATTTGCATATTTCCAAATAAACACAAATTTCCAAGTAAACAGAAAACTCGATTTGATGCGTGGAGCCTGTGTCATAAACATAACCTAACTACACCTCACACTCTCCTCATAACACTGATGTGGTCAACGTGGGGGGAAGAAGGAAAGCATTAAAATAGTAACATTATTAGCTTTTTGTTTCTGATGTGTATACACACATTAAAAGCTTTTCAACTGGGCCGTTAACTCTTTTATTCTTTACATTGTGTTGCTTGTATGTTTGTTTTAGTAAGGTCATGGTAATTGTTCTATGGAAACTTGATTTTTAAATTAGGACAATTTTTCCTACAGCATCTGGGTCCATAACAGAACAATAAATACATTTACTGGCCTGAACTCACGTTTTAGATACATGCAAGGCAAACTAATTTAAACCAACTTGTAGGGAAAAATACCAAAAAAAACTTTATTTTTGGATTAAAACATTTGGCCAGTAAACAATAGAGGTAACGCACCAGACAAATGACATTAACACATTTTGCACCTTTCCATATTGTTATTTTACTCTTACTACTGGGCTCATATATGCCTTTTTTCACAATATGGGAGTATACCACTCTGATTCATCTCCCTTTGTCCTTATGTAATAACTCATTCCTACGTATAATCTGTTTATTTATTACTTTATAATTGTTTGAGGTAAGGAACGCAATACAGTAGGAAATACAATTCTTAATCCCTCTCAATGTCCGCAAGTGGGAGAATACTATAGTTGTGGCTGATGTCTAGACGTTAATACAGTATTGACAATTTTAACATTTTGGGTGGACACAAATATTTTTAAATAGACTTTAACACCAATTTAGTCTGAAATAACCAGTTTAAACTTGAGATACTCCTAAATAAACACTGCTACTTCTCTGAAAAGGGCAGCGTTTACAGTGATCAGCCTGCAGGGTCATGCTATAGACATCAGAACAACTACATTAATCTGTAGTGGTTCTGTTTACTATAGTGTCCCTTTAATATTAACACTGGTATTTAATGCAAATATCCTTATTTAAAAGGTTATGGCAGATAGTCTTCTGAAAGTTTAAAATAATAAATTCCATTTATATGTAGGAATAATGTACAGATTAAAAATATTGTAATTAACCTACTGTTTTTACTTTATTTCGTTTTAAGTAATGTTACTCCTTTGGTTAAATATTTTAAACAAGTATATAATATAAAATATAAGTTCTTTAAATAGATGTAATGCAACATTAAGCTATTCAGGGTGTCGGCCAATTAAAGCCTTAATAACAATCTACTGTTTGATATTTATCTACATGTTAATGACTGATGATGATATTGAAATGATCACAATCACACCTTGTTTTCATTTTGGCAACAAAAAAGGCTATATTTCATTGGTTGTAGAGCCCTCTAGAATATGTTGGCTCTATATAAAATTTTGCATTCAGCCTTAAAAGGACACTATAGTCAACAGAACAACTTTAGCTTATAGAAGCTGTTTTGATGTATAGATCATGCCCCTGCAGTCTGCTCAGTTCTCTGCCATTAAGGAGTTAAATCACTTTGTCTATACAGCCCTAGTCACACCTCCCTGCATGTGACTTGCACGACCTTCCTAAACACTTCTGTAAAGAGACATCTAATGTTTACACTTCCTTTATTGTAAATGCTGTTTAATTTAGAGTTTATTGTCTCCTGCTCTTTTAATAGCATTCTAGTCCCTGTAGGAACCTCCTGTGTGTAGTTGAAGTTCAAATTACAGAGCAGAAGATAAACATTTATTAAAGTAAGTTAACATTTAATTGAAAATGAAATTATTTTGATAATAATCTTAACAGCCAGGAGATGTGTCGCTAGGCCTCTATGGATAGAAAGAAAAGGGATATAACTCAAAATGGCATCAAACTGAGCAGTGAGACTTCCGAGGCATGATGTATACACAAAAACTGCTTCATTAAGCTTAAGTTATTTGAATGATTATAGTGTCACTTTAAGCAACCAGTGATACATTTAGAAAATGTTGTAAATTGTTACACTGGGTTGTGATCAACTTTAAAGTTTTCCTTGTCCATTCACTCTGATTTAAATTCTTGAGTTCCCTGAAGTAGACTTTAGTATTTTTTTTTGGTGAATACCTGAGGAGACAGCTCTGCTCGGCGAGATTTAATCTCTATTTGAAAACATGCAGTGCAGATAAGGATTTAGCAATTGATTACTTGAACACACAT
This sequence comes from Pelobates fuscus, assembly GCF_036172605.1. Classification (NCBI taxonomy): domain Eukaryota; kingdom Metazoa; phylum Chordata; class Amphibia; order Anura; family Pelobatidae; genus Pelobates; species Pelobates fuscus. The sequence goes on along the minus strand of NC_086320.1, from coordinate 269,505,639 downwards.
AATTGGAACATATGGCATGTTTGTTTTTGTTTATTTTTTTCCTCTACCTCTCCTTTTCTGAATTTTATTTATTATGTAAAACTTTTTATGTAAACTGCTATGTTTACATATGAAGGGTTAAAACCTGGGGGACCTGGCATCCAGACCACTTCATTGAGCTGAAGTGGTCTGGGTGACTATAGTGTCCGTTTAATGCAGTTAGACCGAATATGAAATGCTTAAATAGCAAGCTGTGCATGTGCCTATTTTTCCTTGTTGGTAATCAAGCTCTGTATGAAATTATGATACCATGTGGATTGCATTTTTGACATTGGTCACAATGATGTGTTTAGCTGCGCTTGGAGTGGGGGGGGGGGGGGATGTTTTCAAGGTTACAGACAATCAATCACTATGAATTCCAATTACTATTAATACTTATTCCAGTGATTTTAGTTGTGATCGCCCTCATGTTAGAACATTAATTTTCCTAATAGTTTTCTAAATTGTCCCTGCTGTGCCATGTTAGTGTTAGATGTCACTAGCTGCCAGACCTTCTTCTTGTTCCTTAATCAAAAGGTTTGATTGTTGATGTCTACAAGTGATTTGATTCCATCTTAAGCATTTTCTGCAATACTCACCTTTCCATTTCTTCTCATCTATTGAAATACTGTACTAAAATCTGTTTTAACATGTATGTGACAAACTGATCTGTGGTGTTGGTGGCCTAGAATTAGCAATCTACAATAAAGAAATACAATTTTCGGTGCTCATGGGCTTAGCTTTGTAACATTGTTATCAATAACACTACAACACTTGATGAGTTTAATAGATTTTGCTCAGGGTATTCTAATCTCCCTATACCCCATCATCAGCACATTACCCTAGAGCTCCCACAATCCCAAGCTACCAGAGGACATATTCTGTAAATTAGTTTTGTTCCTGATATTAGTATTATATTGTCCTGCGCACTAAAATCAAAATTAGCCAACACTCTTGACTGCAAGTTATTTTTGTTGATCTTTTTTGTTTCCAGGGAATAGAACAGTTGAAAAAGGAAGAGAGAAGATGGGCTAAAAAAACAAAATGGATGAATCTGAAAGCAGTATTTGGCCATCCGTTCTCTATAGCATGGCTTAGCCCACTCGCCACGCCAGACCAGGGAAAAGCAGACCCCTATCAATATGTGGTCTAAGGAATTCTGTGCCAGCATTGTCTATACCAAAAACACAAAAAAGGCCAGAAACACTGCAGGCCAGAAACCATTTACCAGCTTGACACTGAATGTTTCATAAAACACTATATTCTTTTTTTTTTTTTTTTTTTTTTTTTTTTTTTTTTATATTACTGGCTGAAAGATACTGTCGGGAAGAAATCTAACCACCAACATCCAGCAGTTCTGTTTTCTTCCAGTAATCTGGGAGCATTCACTTGATTTCTCCTTTCTCACATCTCTGCATTCTTTGTGACCACGAGAACTAAAAACGTGATTCTCCTGTGCCTCTGCTGCTTCCTGCTCTGCTAACATTACTTTGCTTTTTAAACTGGCCAACAACCTTTGATAGCTGTCTGTGCCAACAAGCCAGGATTTAGTTACGGAGACCTTTTGTATGTGCTTGGTTCTGCCACCACTCCTGGTGAAGGGGAATACATCTTAATAACTAACATCTTCAGAATAGTTTGAATTATTGATAATGCTGCCCATAATAGCAAGTCTTGAATGTATTTGTTTTTTGATTTTTTTTTTTTTTAAACGTGTAGCATCTTTGAAATTTTACTCCTCATTATAAAATTGTTAGTTGAATGGTTTTCCATCAAAAAAATACTGCATGATTGTCTTGTTGAATATACTGTAATTAGAACCACTTTTTAAAGGAAAATATGTAGCATTTTTATATGTAGGCTTTTGTTTATTACCTAAAATGCCGCCCATTTCAGAGCCTTAGTTCTTAAGGTAAGAAAATAATCCTTGTGCAAGCTTACAAGGTATTTATAGAACCAAATTCACTTTGGGCTGCTCTAATTTGAAGAATATGGAGCAGTGGTGTCTATAGTTCACCCCCTGTACCACACACAGCCATCTAGGATATATCATTCCTCTCAATGGTTAGGTGCTTCCTATGGCCTATGTTAATGCTGTTTAATCTCTATATGTACATTTTTAATATAGTGGTTTTATATTTATTGACCTAGTTTATAATATTTGTGTGTAAAAAAAAAAAGTGTTTTAGGGTGCCTTGAGGTTGTTGTGTGGACCTGCAAGTCTACTCCTGAAATCACTGTAGCCAAGGCCTGTGTGTAAATATGTTTAATATCATCCCAGAGGCATGCAGTTTGTGCATAAATTACGAGAACCGTTAAATTTGTTGTACTTCTTATAACGTAATCATTAAAGAGCATTCCAGACTGGCACTGATCATACCATGCGCACATTGTAGTAAATAAGATTGAGATTTAAATAAAATATAATCAAAAAACATAAAGCATAGTGACTAATATCAGAGTAATGTACAAATATCAGTCCACCTTTCTTCATTTGCATCATGTAAACACCACTAAGACCAAGTATAAATAGTGATTCAGAATGTCAAAACTCCAATGGAAAATCATTTTAGTTCAATGTGCATCCAGTAATAGAAAAAATAGAAAAAGATACAGTCGGAATAGCAAGTGTTGTAGAGATAAGAATAGAAAGATAAGATAGAGAGGTTAGAAAAAAAGAAGTAGAAATAAAGAAGCAAAAGGCAGATTAGGATAGGAAATGCCGTATCTAAACAACATTCAGGAATAGTCCTGTATGTGCACTGTTTGCTCCATTTGGGCAGCTTAGCAACTAAAATATTATTGCATATAGGCCACAAAATAAAAAAATAAAATGTCGCTAAATACCCAGCAGTAGGGTGAATTAGTATAAGATAAAAAACCCTGAATATACATGGATAAAAAAACCTTATGCTATAGCAATAATATACATTATATGATGCTCACCCACTGCCTTCCTAAAACATGACAGCGATAGGGTCTAGCAACAATGGATCTACAAAACACCATACATTGAAAACAAAAAACCCTAACCCCTTAAGGACCAAACTTCTGGAATAAAAGGAAATCATGACATGTCACTCATGTCATGTGTCCTTAAGTGGTTAAACAAGAGATGTGCCTGTAGGATGTGCTGCCTCCTACAAAGAAAAAGATGTTGCAGCCCCAGGTAGAGAGCTTATATCAATGTTGGTGGTGTAACCACAGGATGCTATCACAGAATATTGAGCAAAGGACTATGTCACAAAATGTAGCATAGGGTTAAGATACTTCAGACCACACTTTGTCTCTGGCAGTACAGCAGAGACTGCTGATCCAAGTCTCCCTCCAGGCATGTTCACACCAGTAGACACGCAAGAGTGGAGTCCACTGGAAGGTGGTAAAAGGTAAATCCACTGTTTTGGAGCTGTGCATGACAAATCTTGAGATCGCTCAGCCAATCCTGGTACATATCTGAAACTTAGCATTCCATAAATATTCATTCTGCATGACTTCGAATTCTGTTCATCTGGAAAATCACCAAATAAATGGAATATTTTCGTAAGAAAAACCACACTGCTACATAAACATTTAATATGCTCTCTCACTTTTCATTCTGATGGCTTCCATTGTTCACTCTATGTTTAGTCTCTGGTCATGATTGTATTGGGTTACATATTATAGGCACATGTGTAAAAAAAAAAAAAAAAAAAAAAAGTGTCAGCTTTTTGTGGGAGGGATGCAAATCTTCAGCACTACAGATAATGTTACCTGTATTTTTTTTCACCAACCCAACAGTTCTCTCAGTGGGGGTAATAAAATCATGTCATTTAAATGCTGAAGATTTCTGTTTTACCTGGCATAGTGTTGGGTTTGGACACACGTGCTCCTCCTTTTCTGATAGGGTATAGTTGTAAATGTAGTTAGATAGCTGGTACGCTGCCTATACCTGCTCGGCTGCACTCCACCTAAAACCGATTCTCAATTAAGTGGGCTTACAGATGCAGTTTCCCATTATTATTTTTTTATTTTATTTTTTTAAACCTGAGCAATATTGAACTGAATAATAACAATACTAACTTGTATTTGGGGCATGTACTGCTGTGAGGCTCTGAGTGGGTGAGGGAAGTATGTTTTGTTTCCTGACACTCAAAAATTGTGTTTTACTCTAAACAATTTTATAATTGTGTTATTCTGCCGACTGTTCTTTTCATTGCAGAAACTTGAAAATAAAAAATGGCTGTATTCAGAGAATGTTACTGTACCTCCAATATTATTACGTTATGCGCACACAAAATTCAAAATTATCTGCACATATTCTAACTCTAGAAAGCATTGCAGGGACATTTATTTTCTGCTTTTTATAAATTGTATTTGCAATATTACAATGTGTACAGATTTATATCAACATCCATGTAAAGAACTAGTCACATTCCATTCACACACTGTTGCTGAATATTATTTGAAATCTATTTTCACAACAAATGTGCAATGTATTTTTTCTCTTTGTTCTGTATTGTGTTTTTAAAGGTTTATTTGGGAGGTGCATGTATTGATAAACATGCAGATTTGACAGTCATACTTGAAAAACAACTTACACAAATTGTAATTGTTTAAAAAAAAAAAAGTTTTATTCTTGAATGTGAATTTCAGTCCACATCTTATGTTACCTCTGTAAATGCTTCCATGTTAAAGGGGGGAAAAAGAGAACCGCAACGCAATAAAAATTTATCATGCAAAAAAAAGAATTCTATACAAATTGAGCAGTCAAGGCATGCTTTTGTATATATTAAAATAAATACAGTGGTGTCATGTGATAGTACATCTCTGTTAAAAAAAAAAAAAAAAAAACCTCATAAACATTTGCAGTGGTCTTAGTGATATCATCTTCCTTCTATAGTAATCTACTAGTCCCTTGGTTCTTTACTGCATGAAAAATATGAACTTGAGCAAGCAAATACATGCATTTGTCACTCGCTCCTATTGTATCATTAAGGAACAGGCCTCTTATAGAAGCCATTCCTAGCCTGATGGGAAAATCACTTGTAAAGTTGCAGATGGTTTACTTTATTATTTTTTATATATTATTTGTTAGATGTTTAAAAAGACAAAAAATATTTTACATTCCAAGATTTGGAGAGATTTTCCTTTGTATGCAAACTACGAAGAAGAATCGTGGGAAGCAACCAGACATGGTAGCACATTACTTTAGCAAACATTTTACCATGGAGATTACAGGGAAAACAATGAGCGTTTATAAACTGGGGGCTGCAGCATATGATAGAGACTAGAGGGGAAAAATAGAAAGTACATTTTAGATTAAGACAGTGGGAGAGTGTTGATCATACTGGCTGTCGAAAGAGGCATCCACATGTGCATAAGAATGCAAAATGTCAGTAAAAAAAGGCATATAATGTCTTTGGAAATGAAAACTGATATTTTTTTTTTTTTTTTTTTTAATTCTTTATTTTTGAGTGCAGAGTGAATTACAGGCGTAAATACTGACTTGTTCAACATATGAGATCATAAACAATTTGTATGGGTAGTCAAAAAATACTGCACATTTTTTTTTGTGATAACAAGTTTGAGACATGAGGCAGACAAGAAAATAATACAATAATACAGTGATGATTTACATAACTGTTTAAGCTAGGCCTACATATCTATTTGATTTACTAGGCTTAAGTTTATGCGCAAAATACTTGCTAGATATGAAAAAGGTTATTTAGAAACACCCCAGGGCTTCCCAGGTAGCTTTCTGCATGAGTCTGTCAATCTTGGTATAGAGATGGGTGTACAAGGAGGAATGCCATGGTATTAGATTGCTGTGGGGATTGGTAGCAGTGTTAAGCAATATGGTTGAAGCCTGATCCCCTTTAACCTATGCCTGTGGTAGGTAGGACATAGTCACCCCAGAGTCTGCGGATCTGAAAGGTTCGGCACTGGACTGCTGTCAGCCTGACTGCAAAGAGCCTCTCCGGTTCCCTGTGTGAGTTTACGACTATTTCCCACCTCCTGGAGGTCCAGATGCTTGTCACCGGAGGAGGCCTGTGTGCCTGCCGCCGCAAGTTTTGCATTCTCCGCCATTTGCGGCGCGTTTTACGGGTTTTGTGGACCACACGTCGGGCTTGCTGGCTTCTTGGTGTTGTCTTCGGCGGGTAGGTGGTTTGGACTCGTGTGGCAGCCGTCAGCAGTCTGTTCTGCAGCTTCCTCCAGAACGCTTCAAAGAGGCTGTCCAGCCTGGATAATATGTTCTGTGGGTCAGTGGAGAACGTGGTGACCGCCATTTTGGGAGTGCTGCTTAAGGTGCTGTCGCTTGTTGAGGCTGTGCTGCCTGCTCTCAGACCAGTCGGGCAGTCCCCAGGGTGCGGGCCGGGATGACCCCCGCCGGCCCAGAGGGGGGGGTTGCAGGGCGCTTGTACTGTGTGCATGGTAGCCGGCTCCCGCCGGGTAGGAAGATCGGCCGCCTCTCCCATCTCCGGCGTGCACCAGGCCATACTTATGGATCTGCGTCCGGGGGGTTTTATGTGGCTGCTGACAGCGACCCCGAGCCGGACAGCCGGTGTTGGGTGCCTGAGCCGCTCGATTTGCCTCGGGATAATCGCTGATACTGTCGGTATGTAGGGTGAATTGAGTATTGCTCGAGGAGCTTGTTGAAAATGCGTCCGGGCGCCATTACAGTCAGGCCCCGCCCCCCGATATAAAATGAAAACTGATATTTGTATACTAGAAGTTTAAAGATCGTATCCACTTATTGAGTGGGAACTCATAATTATTGTTAATTGTTGTTGGGTGGATGATATTGTAATGGAGGACAGCCGTTCAGATACAGAAACATTTTTTTTTTTTAAAAATCATACTTTAGAAGCTGCAGGATTTTCTTAATTGATTTGGAACAATTCTTTGAGAGGCAGAAAATACGAATTTATCATATGCTGAAGAAAAAAAAAAAATATGAGCATGATCTCATCTGCTGTCATAAGACACTCTTCTGGGAAGATGTAACACTTGATGTTGAAGTATTGCTGCAAAGGTTAACTTCCCTTTTTAGTTTTCTCAATAAAAAATATTTCAAGGGACACTATAGTCACCAGAACAACTACAGCTTTTTGTATTTAATCTGGTGAGTAGAATTTCCCTTTGGGCTTTTTGCAGTAAACAAAGTGTTTTTAGAGAAAGTGCAGTGTTTACATAATAGCCTAGTGATAACTCCACTGGCCACTCCTCAGATGGCTGCTAGATATGCTTCCTGGGGCAGTGCTGCATACTGTGCAGTACTGCCATTCAGTGTCTCCACCCTCTGCATACAGACACTGAACTTTCCTAATAGAGATGCATTGATTCAATTCATTTCTTTGAGGAGATGCTGATTGTCCAGGGCTTGGTTTGACTTGTGCTAGATCTGCGCCTGATCTGCCTCTTTGACAGTCTCATCCAATCCCGTGGGAATGCATTGTGATTTGCATACAGAATCACTTCTGATGATGTCCGCTGTAAGCAGGCCGATCAGGGGCAGAGCCAGCAGCTGCAGAGTTGTATACAAGTAAGATTTTACTATATTTAGGGATGCAGTGGGGTCCTAGCTGGTGGTTTTAACATTATGGGGTCAGGAATACATGTATTTCTTTCAGAAAATGAAAAAATGATTCCTGTCAAGAAGATATGAAAAATAACCTATCACTAACTAACCTGTCACTGGTTCTAAATTATACCATCACATTTTTTGCACAATAACAACACATAATAAAGAGATTTTATATGAATCCATGAACAGCGTTGAACGTAAGAACACCAGTAGTCTGTAGTTTTAGAAATAGGCCTGAAACCTTTCTTACCCTAGCCAATTATTCATTCTATAAGACAGGAGGGAAAAGACCGTAATTGTCAGAGAAAGCCTCTGTAATGATGGGGAGAAGAGGAGTGACCTGGACGGGTATTAACTGTGCGAACTGGGATTAGAGTTTGTATCGAGTGATTGGGTGCTTAGTGAATAGAGTTTGGTGGAGATTCCAATTTGTATATTGAAAAGTATCATGCGTAGCTTGTTTCCTTTGGGGGTTTAGGGAATTAATTAATGGCTGCCAGGTCTGAAATAAGTTATTTCTCAACAATTCCTTATGATTACGAGTTTCCAACCAATTCATGTGTAAAGCATTCTGTAATTTGTTACTGTCATGGTGTAATACCCCAACATGCAGAGTTTAGGATAGCAAAGGCCAAGACAAGGACGTTTTACCGGGCCTTAGAATGGCCGGACTAAACGTCTGAGATAAAGTGTAATCTGAGCTGAGGTAAGGATAATGGAGAGCCAGCAAAAACGAAAACTTGCCAGAGTCAGGTACACATTAATCAATCAGAAAGGCAAGCAAGACAGGTAACGGTTAAAGATAAACTCAGAGTCAGGAACAAAGCCAAGGTCAATACCAGAATAAACACAATAGATCAAGGAACGCACTAAAGGATACTGAAACCATGATAGGGCTAGAATAGTTTAAATAGCATTTAATTAACATTTCATTGGCCCATGTCATGCCTACGCCCCCTAAACGTGTGTGTGGGCAAATGGGAACCTGAACCGACTTGTGGCTCCCGATCAGTGCACCCACTGCCCCTTTAAGAGTGGTCAGTGCACACGGCCCGCTCAGAAGAGGAGATCGAGCCGCATGTGGCTCGTGTGGAGTATAGTTTTCCTTGCAACCACTGCCATGACTAGAAGATATTTAGATGTGAGGGACATGGGTGTTTTTATCTTGAATGGCCAAGATGGATAGTAAGGTAGTAGAGTTTGTATTAACGCAATCACCAATACGTTTGACTCCCATTGTAGCCGAATGCATGTAAGGGTAAGCTGTCTGTCTGCATTGCAATAAGGGATTGCAGAAAGGGCATAAACTTTGAACATTGAAGCCATTGAAGACCCAGACGTATTTTGGTCAATTTCCATAATTTGACAGTGATCACCAGGAACCAGTTCTCCCTTACATCTTGAGTTCGGTCCACGTAAGGAGTATGTAAAAATTGTGCCAAATAAACATCCTGAGAGAATTGTTGATTTAAGTGGCACTGCGTATACCAATCCTCCCCAGTTATCCAGTCCACCACATGGCGGTATTGAGCCTCCAAGCACTATAGTCCATCAAATCATGTATTTTTTTGGTGAAAGGGTTTCAGATATTTGAGTTTTACCGGTTCACAAATTAATTTTACCAAGAATGCCTGGTCTTTCAAAGGTTCACCCGATAAGGCCATGGCAGTGGACTTATTGAAGTTTATGTAAAACCCAGCAATAGTGCCATGAGTGTGAAGGACATGCATGATTGCCGGGATGGATCTAGTAAATTTCACGAAATACAGAAGCAAATCACCAGCAAAAGCTGTGAACTTAATGGAGTAAGAGCCCACCTGAATGCCTGTAAATTCCTAAAATTTAAGCATTAATTTAATAATGGGATCCAGGCACATATTAAATGAGAGGTATGGGGGCGCAGCCCTCACCCTATATTAGTTTGTGTGGAATCCAAAGCATTAGTGGTCAAACAAGTAATTAGGCAACTGTATAGGAACTTGAAATAAAAGACGGGGATGCCAAAAAAAGTGTTTTTAAGATCCAAAACAAAAGGGGTTAAGCAACCATATCAAATTCCTTATGGAAACCAAGAGTCATAGTTCCAGTCAGCATAATTTCAGTCTAAAGTGCACTGTTTATTTTGTATTTCAAGACTTATATATTTTCCTCAGTAACTGGGTTACTGCCATTATAGCCACTATTGCATGTATTCGCTGTATAGGGTGTTAGCCCCAGACAAAGCCCAACTGTAGGGGTTGCAAAATATCTGGCAGGGAGGTATAATTTTTTATTTAATTTTTGCCACTATTTTAGTTTTAGTTTTCAGATCCTGATTCAAAAGTGTAATGGACCTGTTTGATTCTCCCAGAAAAGCAGCCCTATCTGGTTGAAATAGAAGAATAATCTGTGTCTGAATTAGAAATTGAAAAGGAGCTCACCAATGGCATGAGGTGTGTGGGGCCACAGATGGAGGTGAGAATCCCTGGCGATAGGCTCAGATAGAGCACCCTTTTACTCTGCACCCCTTTACCCCAATATCCGCTGTTATCTATACATGCAATCTTGCTGATGCAAATATCTTGCCGAAAACAACAAACATGTAAAGATGCATTGATTTAATGCATCTCTATGAGGAGATGCTGATTGAGTCAATGCATTTTATTTTTTTTCCATTTAAAAAATATATATATTCCAGCCCCCTCCCCCCTCACTTTTTGGAGGATAGACATCCTGATAGTCCAGTGGGCTGGATGCACTCTACAGTAGGAATGTGCATGGGGAAAACTTTCAGTTCAGCATTCTGAAATTCGGAACTTAGGCACTTCGGTTCGGTTTGCAATTTTGGGACTTCTCTTGCAGCCGCTTAGTAGATGGCTCCCTAATTCTCACAGTATTAGGGAGTTATCTACCAAAAGGCTGAAAGACCTAAATTGGTCTTTCAGCCAAATTTACTAATACTAAGTAAAAATGACTTAGTATTAGTAAATTCTGCCCCTACTCGCTTTACTGTGAGTAGGGTAATGTCTATTAAACAGTGATCCTGTGGCTGCTCACTGTAAAAAAAAAAAACACAAAAAAACCCCGTGCCGCGCGAGTGGGGGCTTCTAACCTGAAGGGGGACCTATTGCCCCCCGCGCTCCCCACCCCTGAACGGAGGGTGGGGGCCCTAAAGTAAAATAAGGGGGGGACCTATTGTCCTCCCCCCGGTTTCCACCCCGGACCGGAGGGTGGGAGCCCTAAAGAAGAATAAGGGGCGGGGGGAGTTATCTACTTATTCATTCCTGTCATTCCATTGACTGGCTAAGTAACTTACATTTTATATGAATGTGTGTTACTTGATCGTTGTAAGTGTTGCAAATACTTACAGCTGAATCCTGGCTATGTTTGTATACTTTGTATTTAAACTTGTATACAGTGTAACATTCTTCATATTTCCACTGGGTAGGTATATCAATACTTCGGCAATACTATGCTTCGGAACTTCGGCACCTTGGAACTTCAACACTTTGGAAATTCGGCAATTTCGGAACTTTGGCAATTCAGCTATTCGGACATTTGGAAATATCCGAATGTCCGATTTGCCCAAAATTCGTCAAAATTGACATTTGGAACGAAACGAATACTGCACACCATTTAAAATGAATGTCCATGCACATGAGCAGATGTGCACAGAGGGATAGCTTCAGAGGCTTCTTAACAGTGTTAATTTTGTTCTCTAACAATTGTAGATTATGCTAGCTTTAGTGTACCTATAATCTTAATTTTATTAATGACAGGAGGCGAGTATTTGCTTAAGTCTCTCTTTACTAGAACTCCACAGCAGCACAGAAAAACAACCAATCAGAAAAAAGTTAGGTACTATAAAACTCCCCTCCCCATGCATCATTTCCTCTTTCAAGCTGCGACAAAACAGAATAAAAGGCAGAAAACATCATGGGGAAGAAACAAAGTCCTAGATACAACGATGTCCACCTTCCGAGAAGAGTTGTCAAACCAGATAACGTTGATGGACTGTAAACTGAAACGAGAGAAAAACAGAATCGAACAGGTTGATTAGCCAATGAAATGTACTCTGAATAAACATGCAGGTACCCAATGTAGCAACCAAAATCAACCATAATATGTAGATATCCCAACCCTACTATGAAAACAGACATAAGAAACAAGCGACAGGTAGCAGAGACAACAAACAGTTGCATACGTACCTGATAATCTAAACTATAACATTAAACAAGGGAGGGATAAGAAAGGGTGGGGAATACTCGCCTCCTGTCATTAATAAAATTAAGATTATAGGTACACTAAAGCTAGCATAATCTACAATTTTATAACATGACAGGAGGCTTCGTATTTGCTGTTTTAACGCTCAGTCCACCAATCCAACGCTGTTTGTGTCGCTGGTACCTATTCCAGGCAATAGAGTAATCCTAATTGGATATCCAAGTACGATAAATGACAGACGGATCAAAGATGATGCCAGCCAACGAAGCATCTCAAATACGGAAAAAAACACCATCCATTGATAGATCCATTGTACGTGGTGTTGCGACCTGTTTCCTAGCAGTCGGTCCACGAGCTGGCAAACTGACCTATCAGCCATATCCCTGTAGTTGAATAATATCGAAGGACAATTTCGGACTTAGGGTCATGAGAAGAAACTGCCACCAAGTCTCAACTCATGATCCGTAAGGCGGCTCCTCCGCTCGTGCCAGGGTCATTCGGCGATGTGTCCTTGCAGGTAGATCTCCAATCTCCAGGAATGCGCCTAAGTCCACCACCAAACTCGCAATAGAAACCGCGGAGGATCTTTCGTTCCTTCCTGTCCTACCCGGTGAGATGCCTCATCCGAGCATAAATTCATAATGCAGGCAAGAGTGTGGCCAAACCAGCCGTATTCTAAGTGATTCTAATATTCCAAATGGACTGTGTAATCCTCAGACGCAGTAGAGAAAAGGCTCCAAAGGAAATCCATGCAGGGTTCCGAACTGAACTTGTGTGGAGGAACGGTGGTCGACTATTGTGGGAATAGGGAATCCCAGAAATCTTCAAAGGAATGGGAAATGCAAACAGGAACGCAGATTTCCATCCAGAAATGCCCTCGTCCAAGAGTGAAAGATGTCTGTGTAGGAGTCGGGGCACACCAGGTACCTCCATAAAGTCTCGTAGGTCTCCTCGACGATAGTGGACAAGTAGGTTAGCGCGAATCCAACAAAACGGCTCCCATGAGGGATAAATAGAAAACAGACGGAGGGTCCTCCATCTGCGAACCATGATCACCAGGTATGCGCTCCGAAGAGAGGGGGCAGTCCTGCCATCTTATCCCAAGATCTGATGGCTGGGGAGGTCAAGACAAACGGGGTTTCCGGTCTTACCATGTGATCCATACGTATGGTTTTACCTTCAGACCGGGTAATAGGCCTTCCTTAATCTTGTTACCCAAGCAAGGCAGAGCCCGTCTGCTCCATGAAGGTCTCCGTATCTCCTGGTATCTTGACGTGGGAGAAAACAGAAAGCAATTCCCTGTATTATATGGTGCAGAATATACCAAAGACCTGCATTCTCTCAATACCGGAGGACCATCCGTTAGCCGAACCATCTCCAGGAGCGTGTGTAAATTAGTGGGGGTCTCCCATTTCTCGCGCGTGTCACCGCGGTCCGGATCCAGTAGATCCATTACCGGAGATAGAATAGAGGGATCCAGTCTAAATAATGATATCTAGCATGACCAGGCAGTCCTCTAGAACGAAGTCATTAGCATGGATGACATCTCTAATTGAATGCAGGAGGGACGCCCCTCTATGTAGTCGTCTTGCACAGGAACAAGCCTGTGTGACGAACAAATGGCCAGCACTGTAAAGCGTCGAGTGTATGAGAGAGCCGCGCTCTCTACTAATGTGATCGCATACCGAGATAGCGTCTGGCTGCTAGCCTGAGCGGGCCGCACCCGCTAACAACCAACAGCAGAGTCTACATCCATGACCGGTTCTCTCTATGAGAATGTGTCCTCCAAACCTGTCCTCTGTATCCAGCCCAGTATCTGGTTGAGGTCGAGGGAGGGGCTGCGCCCTCTAATAACAGACAGTATCTGGTTCTGTATCTAAGAGGGTTCGCCCTCCGTTCCTGAAAATAAACATACTCGGATCGAGGTGATGGAGGGCCGCACCCTCCTGTGATGCAAACTAGAGTCCTTAGCGACTCAGGGCGGCCAAACTGCAGGGCACACCTCTTATAAATGTCAGCATAAGGCTGAGGGCAACCTTCGGAAACAACTATGGAAAACTATCAACCGACTATCCGGATCCCGTGCGCGCGCGGGGTCCAGGAAGAGCGTTGGTAGTCTGAGGAAAGCTGGAGACGTTCTCTGCAATCCACGAGTGCCCGGGAGGTCGGAGGAGGTCAAGTCAGGCCTCTCGACGACCCGAGCGAAAAGGGAAAGGAAGTCATGAAAGAACAAAAAGGCAACAATAAACGTAGATAAGAGTAAATACGCCAATTCTATCTCAGATAGAAGGCAAATAGCAGGCCGGAAGGTAAAAGATTCCGAGAGGCAGATACAGAGTAGCTGGTAAAGACAAGGAAGAAACACCGCTTTCTCCTGTAGGTGTCTGAGTACCGGTCCTTGCCTGTGCGAAGTTCTCTTTGGAGATGTGCCGTCGCCGGTTTGGAATAAACCGTGGATGTGTTCAGGTCTTCATAAGAAACTTAGCCCTTCGGGCATGAGGTTTAGGGCCTTCACCCTTTCCACCATATTCAGATGGCCGTACACTGGTAACCACTTGGACACTATGGCAATGGTGTTTGTCTGGACACCTGCCCATCTCCTTGTCACTGGTGGGCACTGGGTTATCCTCAGTGATATTCCCCCAGGCCTGCGGCCAAAAAGGGTTTCAGTACCAATAGTGCAGGCCCGTCCGTAGGGCACAGGCCAGGCAGGCCAAACGAATGGGCACAGACACAGCAGGCCGTTCTTATGGGCACAGACACAGCAGGCCGTTCTTATGGGCACAGACACAGCAGGCCGTTCTTATGGGCACAGACACAGCAGGTCGTTCTTATGGGCACAGACACAGCAGGCCGTTCTTATGGGCACAGACACAGCAGGCCGTTCTTATGGGCACAGACACAGCAGGCCAATCAATGGGGCACAGACATAGCAGGCCAATCAATGGGGCACAGACATAGCAGGCCAATCAATGGGGCACAGACATAGCAGGCCAATCCTGGGTTGTATATGACATCATATGATTATGTTATTTATATAGCGCCATCCAATTCCGCAGCGCTTTACCATGGGCCTTGAATGAGTAATGGGGACCTCTGAGCTTGGGTAGAGTTCCCCCCCAAAAATTGCAGATCTTCAGAGCACTCTGACATAGGGCCCCCAGACATCAACCCTTGTAGACAGCGTAATGCCGTGTGAATAACTTGAACCGGGCCGGGCAGTCCCTAAATGCCCAGCAGGCAAATAGTGGTATCCCAGCTGCATTGGGTATAAGCGGAAGTTGTGTCAGTGATTACCATGTCCATGAAAGTAAGATGCATTGAGCGATACGCTCCTTACTGTGAAGTGGAATGCACATGCTCGCACATATCTGTTTGATGTTTCAATCATAAATATAGATACCATCCTCATCGCTGAAAATATTGTAAAGTATCAGTGCAGACTGGTCTTCCCATACCAGTTTGAGCCAGACCCAGGTCTGGTAACCTTATATCTATGCCATGGACGGTGAATTCGTACCAGAGTAATCTCCTCAGAGATCCCATGGTTGGACCCCCCAAAAATATATACTGTGAAGCACATGAATCCTAGATCATAATACCTGTAACTCACAGAAATCTGTGATAGACACTGTCAGCAAAAAACACACAGTATCCTGAGATATAGACAGTCAGTAAAACTCACAGTATCCCGCGATATACACTATCAGCAAAACTCACAGTGAACTGATATACACCGTCAGCAAACTCACAGCAAACTGTGACATGCACTGTCAGTAAGACACAGTAAAACACACAGAATTTTGTGATACACACCGTCAGCAAACTGCAACGTATGCCGCCAGCAAACTGCGACGTATGCCACAAGCAAACTGCGACGTATGCCGCCAGCAAACTGCGACGTATGCCGCCAGCAAACTGCGACGTATGCCGCCAGCAAACTGCGACGTATGCCGCCAGCAAACTGCGACGTATGCCGCCAGCAAACTGCGACGTATGCCGTCAGCAAACTGCGACGTATGCCATCAGCAAACTGCGACGTATGCCATCAGCAAACTGCGACGTATGCCGTCAGCAAACTGCGACATACACTGACAGAAAACAGTGACATACACAGACAGAAAACAGTGACATACACACACACACAGTAAAACACATAGCAAGCTAACTAAACAACTGTCATAGAACACATAAGCCTGACATGAAAAGAGATCTGATATGAAAAGCCATAAAGCTCACAGCCAGCTGTGAGATATACAGTGTATGTAAACTATAGGCGTATAGCAGAAAGCCGGTAGACCTGCTGAGATCCGCCGGGGGATCTCAGCAGGGCAGCAAACGCCGAGATCCGACCGTGGAAGGAGGAGGGGCCGCGAGCAGGCGCCCCTTCTCTAGCCGGTCGGATCCACATGGCTGAGAGAAACCCGGCCGCGGCGAGGCGGCCACGTGTGTGAGCAGACCCGGTCGCGGGGTACTCGCGTCTGACCGCGAGAAATCCCGGGCGCGGGCAGGCTCACACCAGAGTTCGGGGAGTCAGAGGAGGCAGCCAAGCGGCTAGTCTCCTGACACCCCAAGCGGAGCGCCCGCAGCCCCAGAGGGGGGGAAGGGGAACTAACAGAATGGCGATAGGGAGAGGGTGGGGGGAGGGGGGAGGGGGGTAAGCAAACTGAAGGGGGACCCCCCCCAAAAAAACACCATATCTCCGGAAAGAACATCCCCAAAGACACAGGGGAAACGAGTAAAAAACGGGCAGAAAACCCGGAGCAAAATTAATAAATAAAATAACGAAAAAACACTATAAATAATCTGCAAATAAAACATAAAAGGAGAAAGGCTATGACCAAAAAACATAGCATAAAATATATACAAGCAATATATATAGTCAACATAATATGATATCAAAATAATAATATGACTAAATACAAAAAACATAATATAGATATAACTAAACACTATAAACAAAAAATATATAATATATAAATATCATGATTAAATTAAATAAATATGTATCCTAAAGAAATCATAATAAAACCCAAAGCCACCCACTATAAGCAGGAGGCAGTGGTACTCTGACCTGTACTGATGCGGAGCAGCAAAGAAAGAGGAAATGATGCATGGGGAGGGGAGTTTTATAGTACCTAACTTTTTTCTGATTGGTTGTTTTTCTGTGCTGCTGTGGAGTTCTAGTAAAGAGAGACTTAAGCAAATACGAAGCCTCCTGTCATGTTATAAAATTCTAGTCAACTAAAACTAAAATAATTCAGATGATTAAAACACGACTAAAACTAAAATGGCATTTTAGTTAAAAAAAACTGTGACTAAAACCAAATAGAAATTTGCAGCCAAAATTAACTCTGCACAGAGTGTACGTGGAAGGGGCAAAAGAGACAGATCATAGCTTGGATGAGGGGCACCTAGAGGGGCTTGGAGGAGACAAAGAGACACGGAGAGAATGAGAAAGGGACAAAACAAACAGATGCTTTAACTAATCCCATTAGATTTTAGTTGTGTTGACTAAAATCTCCAGTTGATTAGTAAACTAAAACGGACATTTAGTTGACTAAAACAATGCACATTACTAAAATACAACTAAAACTCCTTTATATTTAAAAGACTATGACTAAAGCTAAATTAAAATTTGCAGCCAAAATTAACTCTGAAAGAGTCTTCTGGGAAAAGAGGGAAGGGCTTGCACAGGCTGTAACTACTGCAACCTATTTTAGCTATATCCACAGTGAATACATACATACAAAAATGCATTATTTTATTCATCGGGGTTATATGTACTAAAAAAGGAATTTTACCTTTGTTTTTTTTTTTAGGTAACTGAGGAATGTTCCTTTAAAGGATATGTATTCCTAACACCACAGTGCCTGGGCCAGCATTGCTATTGTTACAAAATGCAGTTTACTTGCCTTTTTTATTCTCAGCTCATTGCTGTCCCTGTTGCCGAAACATTGGGTGTATAGGCTATGCATGTGTCCAGCTCTTAGGGCTTTGAGTAGGTTTTGTTAGCCAACTGTATTTGTATTAATGTATGAAGAATAGCCTCTGTTACTTTTTGGTTCTTTTATTATTTGTATTTCTACATGGTATTTTATATTGTTTAATTAAGTATTGATTTCTTTGTGAAGGCTTGGTTTGGTGCACATCCATTTTGTTTACATATGTGACTGTTTAGGCACTTTAGGGATTCCTCTTTAGGATAGCACCCTTTTGCTATTTATTTATGAGCAACCTTTACCATATCCAGCTGTTATATGTTGAAATTCACTGACATTTGCAGTACAGATCATTCATCATTCTTCTGAACTTTGACTTATTGAATGGCTGTCTGCTTTTTCTATTTTTAATATCTGTTAGACAGGAGCGTGGCTGAAATAATTGACTACACTAATCACAAGCAATGGCTAGATACTTGATTAAAGGATCACTATAGGGTCAAGAACACAAACATGTATTCCTGACCCTATAGCAGGGGTAGGCAACCTTCGGCACCCCAGATGTTATGGACTACATCCCCCATAATGCTCTTACAGCTATAGTGCTGGCAAAGCATCATGGGAGGTGTAGTCCAAAACATCTGGCGTGCCGAAGGCTGCCTGTCCCTGCCCTATAGTGTTAAAACCACCATCTAGCCCCCTGGGCCCATCATGCCTCCATAAATATAGCAAGATTTTACTGTATTCAAGCCTGAAGCTGTAGATCTGCATGCTGTTTGACTCAGAATAGCAAGCTGTCTGCTGACATCATCAGAAGTGGTAGCCTGATCCAATCACGATGCTTCCCCATAGGATTGCCCAGACTGACAAGGAGGCAGATCGGGGCAGAGCCAGCATGATTCAAACACAGCCCTGGCCAATCAGCATCTCCTCATACAGAGGGAACGTCTGCATGCAGATAGAGGAGATATTGAATGTGTGGATGCATTTTAGGCAGCCATGACCCAGGAAGGATCTCTAACAGCTATCTGAGGAGTGGCCAGTGAAGTTATCACTAGGCTGTAATGTAAACACTGCATTTTCTCTGAAAAGACAGTGTTTACAGCAAAAAGCCTGAAGGTAATGATTCTACTAACCAGAACAAATTCAATAAGCTGTAGTTGTTTTGGTGACTATAGAGTCCTTTAAATAAAAGGTGATTCTTTACATATTCCATAACTTTTTACTAAGGCATTGTTTATTTGGTAATATTTGGCATGATTATTTTATATGCACAGTTGCAATTTTCCCTTGGAACTTAAAGGGTTAAGGTGCCGTACAGAAGAAATTGCGTTTGTTTTGCCATATGCAAAACTTTTCCAATCTGTATATTTTTGAATCTGCATGAAAGCCAGTCTACCTAAAAAGCAAATGAGCAGGTGCTGAAAGTATCCTTGATTAACAATGTATAATATACTAAACATAAATGGCTGCTCCAGCATCTGTAGTGTGAGCTTCCCCACTTTACGAATCATTTCTAGATCTTTTAAATAGTTTTTTTTTTCCTTTTCCCAACAAAGTTTAACTTGTTAACGGTTTTCTGATCCATCCTTCATTGTCACACTGGCAGATCTCAACCCTTAAATTATTGTCTTTGCTTCACCAATGCACAATGTTATTGGTTACCTTCATATTTAATTATTCTAGTTAAAGTGAAGACTGAGGTTGGATCATTGAGTGATGAGTCCTGTTTTTATTAAGCCAGACCTCAGATAAGGGGATTAGAGATGTTGCGAACATAAAATTTTCCGTTCGCGAACGGCGAATGCGAAATTCCGCAAATGTTCGCGAACTGGGTGAACCGCCATAGACTTCAATAGGCAGGCGAATTTTAAAACCAACAGGGACTCTTTCTGGCCACAATAGTGATGGAAAAGTTGTTTCAAGGGGACTAACACCTGGACTGTGGCATGCCGGAGGGGGATCCATGGCAAAACTCCCATGGAAAATGACATAGTTGATGCAGAGTCTGGTTTTAATCCATAAAGGGCATAAATCACCTAACATTCCTAAATTGTTTGGAATAACGTGCTTTAAAACATCAGGTATGATGTTGTATTGATCAGGTTGTGTAAGGGTTACGCCCGCTTCACAGTGACAGACCAAACTCCCTGTTTAACGCACCGCAAACAACCGCAAACAGTCCATTTGCACAACCGCAAACTCCCCATTTGCACAAGGTTGGATAGCAAGCTAGCCATGTCCCGTTCCTTGTCCTCACTGATGTCATTGAAGGTCTCTTCCTCCACCCAGCCACGTACAATACCAAGGGTCCCCGAAAGGTGACAACAAGCCCCCTGTATTTTTTTTTTTTTAATGTACACTACTGTTACACCAGATATGAGTTGCACTGGTGTGACACTGTGCCCTGGCAGGCCCTGAAACGCACACGTGTGAAGGAAACGGACTGCTATTATTTCACAGTCAAATTTCTAGTTTTTTTTTTTAATGTACACTACTGTTACACCAGATATGAGTTGCACTGGTGTGACACTGTGCCCTGGCAGGCCCTGAAACGCACACGTGTGAAGGAAACTGACTGCTATTATATTACAGTCAAAAAAGGAAAAAAAAAAAGCAGACTGATGTTCTAGCCCTAAAAGGGCTTTTTGGGGTGCTGTCCTTACAGCAGCGATCAGATGAGTCCTTCAGGACTGTAGTGGACACTAAATACACTAGCCTAGCTATCGATTTCCCTATTAAATCAGCAGCAGCTACACTGTCCCTCCTCTCACTAAGAATGCAGCTTCCGGGCGGCAGGGCCTAGCTGTCATGGAGGAAAGACGCACTTCGTTTGAGCTCCCTCAATATCTCACTTTAAGCAGCTATCAACAAGCGAATTTCACCCCAGAAGGGGATGACCCAGCAATGTTGCTCCTACCTGACCGACCCGACATGCTTAATAGCGGTCAGCAACTCGACAGAGTCTTACTTACCTCTGTGGGGCAAGTGTGGCCTGGTGCTCACCGGGCGGGTGTTTAAACATGTCATTATTTCACCTCCTAAAGAGTTTATTGTCGTAGTTCCTTACATGCCTTTACCTTAACCGTTCATGTATTATGTTATTCACTAGTCTCATCTCATGGGGCAACTCACACTTGATTTATAACTCGTGGTGGAGCTGCTGATATAAATACACAGTTGATAACGTGCAAGCTACCACCCTAAACATGACTGCCATCTTACACTACAATATAATGCTATATACTCACACCCTAAATGCAACTATCATGATATACGCACGTTCAGCCTAGCATGCTCAAATATAACACACTTCTGTCAAAAAAAACAAGAATGCAGCTTCTGAATGAATCTAAAATGGATGCTGTCCAGGAGGTGGGAGGGTCTGGAAGGGAGGGTCTGCTGCTGATTGGCTGGAATGTGTCTGCTGACTGTGAGGTACAGGGTCAAAGTTTACTCAATGATGACGAATAGGGGGCGGACCGAACATCGCATATGTTCGCCATCTGTGGCGAACGCGAACAAGCTATGTTCATCAGCGAACCGTTCGGGACATCTCTAAATGGGATCCATTTTTTGATTCTACAGTCCATCATCAGTTGGTCTATGTGTATAGCTTAATTTAAAAGGACAATGCTTTTTTTTTTTTTTTTTAGGGAGAAGGTTTTACCCATTTTCATCAAATACTACCATTTTCAGTGTTCTTGCTCCATATACTTTTCTTGTATTTAGAATTTGCATCTTTCTTTATTTGGGCTAGCTAATTGAACTTCTGGACCATGGCCAAAATATCCACAATACAGAAGCAGCTTTTGACAGATTATTAGCTGATTGGAAAAGGTTCTGCTATGAACTAAAACAGCACTGCTTTGTTTGGAGAGAAAACATTTTATATACAATCTCTGAAGAAAAAACACACACACACACCACCCCTCTCTCTCTCTCTGCACTTTAGGGATTCCTCTTTAAGATAGCACCCTTTTGATATTTATTTATGAGCAACCTTTACCATATCCAGCTGTTGTATGTTGAAATTCACTGACATTTGCAGTACAGATGATTCGTCTGTACTATATATTTTTTGTTATATAAATATATAGTTGGGCTGCACTCTCTGTCTTTAAAAATCCAATCTTTATTGTCAAGTATTAGAAATTCAGCTTTTCAGTCCTCTTTCTTCAGGAACAAAATAGCTGAAGAACTATTCAACAATGTGCATTGTCAATCAGCAGTGGCTGAGGCCAGTAAGGTATTGTCATGCATAGAAAAGGGCATTAATTTTCTGGATGAGAAAATCATTTTGCCTTTTTATAAATCACTGGTAAGACCACATCTTGAATATGCTGTGCAATTTTGGGCACCTGTTCTCAAGAAGGATATTATGACACTAGAAAAAGTGCAGAGGTGGGGTACAAAATAAATAAAAGAAAGGAAAATTTTTAGTTATGATGAAAGGTTAACAAATGTAAACCTTGTTAGTTTAGAAAAACATTGCCTCACAGGGGATATGATAACATTATATAAATATATCCAGGGCTGATACAAACCATTGTGTGGAAATCTGTTCACAAACAGGACTATACATAGGACACAAAGTCATGCTTTTAGACTGGAAGAAAGAAGATTTAGTCTAAGGCAAAGGAAACAATAAGGATGTGGAATCCTCTGCCTGAAGAAGTGGTTTTATCAGAGTGCATGCAGATGTTTAAACAGCAACTAGTTGCATACTTGCAAAAGCATAATGTTCAATTATATATTTTTTCAACTGTAGGGTAATAGCTTCTTGATCCAAGGATAAATCTGACTGCCATTTTGGGGTTAATAAGGAATTTTTTGCCTTATTTTGGATCAATAGCAAAAACCAGATGTGAGGAAGGCTGAACTTAATGGGCACATGGCTCTTCCCTCTCACCCCCCCAAAAAATGTAAAAAATAATAATAATAATAATAATAATAATATATATATATATATATATATATAAAGAAATGTCATAAATTGGTAAACTGGCCATTACAAGTATAAATCCACTTGTAAACCAGAAGCATTTCCTTTTGCTTTATGTTGGATCACAAAGCACGTAAACAAGCTGACATCTGACATGCTTTAGGTGTTTGGAGTGTTTCTTCAAGGTTATGATGAAATAGTTTTTAAAAGACTAGAGAGTAGAATTATAGAGGGGTTAAATTTACTTTACTAAAGTACAGGGGTTGTTTAGGATTAGACGGGTTAAACCCAGCAATGCAATTAAGGACACGTTTGGGTTTTGGGGGTTATCACATATTGATTTTTAATTTAGGTAAAGATGGTGTGGGAAATAAGTCTCTTAAAATTTTTTGGTCTTTTGATTGGTATTTTTAAAACTGGTTAAGACATTATAAACAAAATAAAGTGATTAAAACTATCATTTAAAAAAAAAAAAAAAAGACAATAAATTAATGTCCCGATACACGTTACACCACATAGTGGCTCTCCCAAGTGACATTTACAGCAGTTAAAATACACATTATGGTAAGTTTTGTGCAGTTTAATGATACACACCAAACATTCTGGGCCAAAGAAATATGTTTCCCATTAAATGCTTCCTTTCTGAAAGAGTGAGGTTTGGGCATTACAAAAAGTATACAGATCACCTTTAACGTCCTGACAAAAAGTGTGCTGTTTTTTGCCCCCCACATTTATTTTCTTGCATGATTTCTTTTAGGGTATTGAACGTCTAAAGAAAGAGGACCCTACTTGGGAGAAAACAAGCAGCTGGGAAGCGCTCAAGCAAGCCTTTGGGGGTAATTTCTCACCAGGATGGTTAAGTCCCTTCTCAAGTACCTTGTACCATAAAGTTCCTTCAGACATAGAGGCTGAAGCATCAGAATTAAACCGTGAATATGTCACAGGAAAGCTGGTAGGACATGTGGAAGTCATAGAGGTGGGCAAAGCAGAGGAATGTGCCAGCATCCGATTAACATGAGAACCGATTCCTGGAAACCCATCAGAATTCAAATGCATCTCTTTTAAATAATGATTCCTAAAAAGCACTCTAGCTCTAACTGGAAAAAATATTTTGCACTGTTAACATCTGATAAAACATGTTTGACTAACAATGGAAATATTGGTTGTACTGGAAGTTTGCTTTATCCAAATTGCCTGAAATAGTTAAACTCTGCATTGTAAGTCGAATGCCCCTGTCAACAGTCCATTCCTCACTTTAATTTAGCATCTCAACTTGTTGCCTTTAACAAGCATTTTATATCAATTCTCAGCAGTGGTAACATGTGACAAAATCCAATCAATCCAAACTGTATTTCATTTATCAGTTTATTACTTGTCTACACTACATAAAATGACCTTATGGGGATAGATAATACATTTGATAGATAATTGAATATGTAGTCAAATTAGTTTTATTAGACTCTTTACAGTCCATTGCAGCAAGGAAAGCAGTACTGCTATAGTAACTAAATTATTGTGAACATTTACCAGGGTGCTAATGAGTATAATATGCACTTCTCACCATTGGGGACCAAATAAAATATTCAAATTGTTGATTCGTAATGGCAGAGACATGGGCTTTGCACAAGAAAAAACAACATTATCAGCTTGCCGATAACCCAAGATGAGAGATAGGCTACTAAGAAACACACACCGAGTTATTCACTAAAGTGATAATTCAAAGTGAGTTCATATTTAAGGCTGAAATAGATAAGCTATGTATCCAGTTTGACTTACTTTTAAAGTCACTTTCAACTCTTTAATGAATGAATAACCCTTACAGAATTCCTATAGTTCTGTATGAAAATGGAAAAGAAATAGCAAACGCCCAAATAAAGTCTTAGTGAGGTTCCATTCTATGAAAATAACATGAATAAAAACCACTTGCACAAGGGAAAAGGATCTATGGAAAATGCGCGCTGACTTTTTCCCGGTCGAAAAATCTGTCACTGAAGGAGTATCAGACCTGAGGATTTCCAGTAATAGAGAAAGGTGAGTATTATTATTATTATTGTTTTTCTTTTTAAGGAGTGTAATTAAAAGAACATTCGTAGCACCATAACCAGTACTACACAGTGTACTCCCGGGGTAAGTAGTTAAAATGTTTGCAAACAACTTGGCCTCCAGGAGAGCCTGTAGATCCTATACAGAACTTCCATAAGCTCCCCCAAGCTAAGTCCTGCAACACAGGGCCAGATCGTTGGCTGAAAGCATCAGCCAATGAGCTAAGGCCTATAAAATTCCAGTTCTTCTGAAGGAGGTTACCAGGCCTTGCAGACCCCAGGTAACTTGTCAAAATATTTGTAAACTGTTTGATTACTTACCTGGGTGGGCACTCCTGGCACCTTCACCACTAAAGCATGCTTGGTTATGATGCTAGGAGTGACTATAAAGCAGCACTGTCATACCAAACTTAACTTTCTCCTATTGTTTCCTCTTCTATTCCTCTTTAAGAATCTGCTCTTCTTTTCTTTATTTTTGATCTAGCTTTCTTTAACACACAAGGCAAAGTAGGCACTACTTTGTCTCATGTATTTTTCCAGCGCTTGACATTTTTTGACCAAAGCATCAGCTCCATTTCCTGTGTCAGAAAAAGTACTTGCCCTTCTCACTGACACAAGAAATGGAGCAGACTTAAGTTCCTCCTTTGGTCAAAGAAAGTCAAGCCTAGGAAAAATACATAAGACAAAGTAGTCCCTAATTTATCTTATGTTTTAAAGAAAATTAGATGAGATAGGAAGAAAAGAAAAACAGATTCCGAGAGAGGAAGAGAAGAGGAAACAATAGGAGAAAGGTACGTTCGGTGTGACAGTGCCGCTTTAAGTGTGTAGAGTGCAATATGCTATGACTTTTAACCATAATGGGCCTTGGGAAAAAAACTTTAAAATTGTGCTTGAGTCTTTTTCAATGAACGTGTAAGATACTAACCTATTTTGGTTCTTTTTAATTAATGAACAATATTTTAATTTCACTAAGTGCCTTCTTATATATATTTAAAAAAAAAAAAAAAAAAAAGCGCATCAGTTGTACTCCTATCTGTTTACAAGCAGTATTTGATTGATTCATATCTACTTCATTACTCCACTCTCTTGTGGATTTAGATATAGTTGCAGAGCACTTGCTGAGCTTCTCATGTCTGACATATCAGCTTCAGTTAAAATGAATTTACATAACATATTATAAACATTCAGTTTACGCATGAACAGCTGCTGGGCGTGCACTCTCACAAAAATACGCATTTGCTCTGTACGTCCTTAATAGGATCACATATTACTTATGTACAAACTATATTATTCAATCAATTGTAAGAATCAGCTTTACATGTGTGAATAAACATTTTTCTAAGTATTTCAGGTCTGGCTACAAAATCTCAATCCAGAAATGTACTAAAGTAAACTGAGCATCAGCAATTAAACTCTCATAGAAAAGGGAATGTCCTAAGGACATTGAATGGTATGGTATGAGGAGCTGTCCCAAACCACAGATCTTTAAATTGCATGCTTGTCTATTATTTTATTGAGTTTTCACCATCTCTTAATGATATATTTCATCTTCTCTTGTTGTGGCGATGATATCCATGGAGGATATTCCAATGAAATTATGCCTTAAATGTAATGTGTAAGTACCATAACCACTTCATCTTCAGCGATATCCAGAAAAAGGGTGCCCATGGGACCCAGATAAATGCCAAACTGTTTGAAAACAGTTTGACTCCTTACCGTGATATGGCGCTTAGACTATACCTTTAATCAAATTTAAATTCCATATAAATCAGACTGTACTTGATACATAATATATCTGATGATCATGTGTGTTCTAGATCAGAATGGGCTTTCCGCTTTATCATTCCATTATTAATCACTCTCGATGTCATTTATTCTTTGTATTATGCATGGCCATTGCTCATGAAAACTGAACATCACACTGATTCGGAAAGTCAATAACGTTGTTAATCACATATAATGACCAAAATCAATATGTAATAAAGCAATATAAAAGAATTGGTGGCCTTTAATAAATAATGTAATAATAAGTCTACAGGAGATGCATGTACCCTTCTAGCTCTGCACAAATAACTAGGTATATATTTATTTTATATAAATATGTATATGTATTTAAATTATTCCATCCAACTTTCTTGCTACTTGTTGACATATTTCAATATTGCTTCATCATTTGATGTTTACTTCTCAGTCTTCACAGACTTTTGTGCTCATCTCAGTTGTATTACATGTAGGCTCAAGCCATGGGACATGAATGTAAAAACACCACACTTTACAGTATTGTCACAATTATAAGCATCATAGACTGAACTGACCATGTGTTACCTCTCCAGATGTTCTTCATTGTACCTTCCTTTCCTTTATTCAGTTGACAACTTTTAACTGTTTCAATTTTAATAAAATATTTGAATATGGTATATTTTTCTGTATAATATCAGGTTTGATCCTTATTAAAACACATTGCATTATATTCAACAGGTTTGCTGTATTATTGAATATTTCACTAAAATGAACACATAATATTTGTTAAAGGGATACTATAGACAACGTTTGTTTAATGAAGAGGTTTTGTATAGATCATGCCCCTGCAGTCTCAGCAGCCCAGGTCACATGTGCAAGGGGTGTTACTTTCACCCCCAGCAAAAAGTGCATATTTCTCTGTATGAGTGGTGTTTCACGCAAAAACGCTGCACATACACATTCCTTGCTCCGTGACATGACTACTTCGAAGCAAAATAAGTAATGGATATTGGAGTACCCCTTTAAGGTAGCATATATTTTGCTAAAATATTATGCACTATATAAAAGGGCCCTTAGTCCAGTGTGAGATTAACTCAAATCACTATTTAACCAATGTTTGCAATATCCTGTGGCCCAGGTAGTGGACCAAAACATCATGTTGACTCTTACAACACTCACCTGCAGAGCCAATTTGCAAATGCCAATGCACAACAAATGAACCTTGCAAACTAGGGAGGACCTTATGGTGGACCTATAGCTATTGTATTGCAGCAGTTGTAGTGCTACAACAGTTTTTGCTTTATCTTTGGTTGTACTTGCTCATATGAAGAGAAGATTAAAAAGAAAATATATCCACCATAGTACAACTATTTATGCACTCTTCCAGTTGCTAAGGCCAGTTAAGTATTGTCATGTAAAAAAATGGGTATTATTTTTCGAAATGAAAATATAATTTTTATTTTTTTATAGGTCAATGGTAAAACCACATCTTGAATATGCTGTGCAATTTTGGGCAACTGTTATAAAGAAGGATATTATGGCACTAGAAAATGTGCAGAGGCAGGCTACAAAATTAATAAAAGGAATGGAAAATTTTAGTTATGAAGAAAGGTTAACAAAGTTAAATCTGTTTAGTTCAGAAAAACGGTGCCTCAGAGGGGACATGATAGCATTACACAAATATTTTCGGGGCCAACAAACCATTGTCTGGAAATCTATTTATAAACAGGACTATACACAGTACACAAGGTCACGCATTTAGAGTGGAAAAAAGGAGATTTGGTCTAAGGCAAAGAAACAGTTTTTTTACAGTAAGAACAACAAGGATGTGCTATTCTCTGCTAAAAGAGGTGGTTTTATGAGAGTCTGCACAGATGTTTTAACAGCAACTGGATGAATACCTACAAAAATATAATATTCTGGGATATCATTTTTAATTTTAATAGCTTCTTGATCTATGGAAAGATGTGACTGCCATTCTGGGGTCAAGAAGGATTTTTTTCCTAGTTTGTTGCAAAATTTGTTGCAACAAACTATGTTTTCTTATTTTGGATCAACAGCAAAAACAAATGTGAGGTAGGCTAAACTTGATGGAAGCATTTTCAGCTACGTAACTAGGTAACAGTTACTATGAAACAGGAGAGACAAACTATACCAAGGTACATATTTACATCTTGGTCACACAAAAAAATAGTCTACTTCAAGAAAACTCCCACGTTGACACAGTTTAATTATTGTGACCACCACTGCCATATTTATTTATATTCCCACTTCACCCTTGTTTCATTTGCTTGTTTAAATTATATTTTATTTAGTTTGATGTATTTTTATACCAACACCTTAACTTAAAGTGTAGAACTACTATACTCGACCTATTTTGTTTACCCATGTTTATTATCTTTTACTTCTTTTTGTTTACCCACATTTATTATCTTTTTTATCTTTAACTTTTTTTTTTTTCGAGGTGGGATAAGATTATTGTTAACTTTTTTTTTTTGTAGAAAATTATTACATGATCTTATAATTGCACCAAAGCCTTTTTGTTAACCCATGTTTATTATCTTTTTTTTTTTTTTTTTTTTAAAGGTGGGATAAGATTTTTTGCTTTTTTTTTTTGGCTGTGAAAATTTTTGTATTTGATCTATTCTTTTATTTTCCCCACTTCTTTGTTAAAATATTATGAAATATAATTTCATGAAATAAAAAAAAACTTATTTTTTTTAAACAAATCTTCATTGCAGTTCCATATTTATTTCAATGTAGATTATCAGTGAAAATTATTTGTATGCTAAATTATATTACAAAGGCATGGAAAACCTCTCTTATTTCTAGTCAGTAATTGTAATCATCTTTTCGGCTAAAATTCCTTTGATTTGTTTGGAAATAAGTTCAGCTACGATCTTCTTCTCTCCGGTTTTCTTTGGTGCACATATAATTTTGGAGCGGAATATTCCTCCGGGTCGTATATCCCTGTGAATTAGATTTTCATCAATTTATAGGAATTTAACAAAATAAATGGGATTACAGCATTTAAAGGGAAGTGATAATGAAAACTTCCAATGATGTCAATGATCTTTAATATGGACCATATAACATTTTTTTTTTACTTATTTTGTTTAAAACCTCAATAATGCCTTCGGCCAAAAAACAGTTAATACATTGGAATAAGCTGACATGCAAGGAAAAAGACAGGACTGAGATTATTTATATGAGTGAAATGGTCTGCCAGAAGCTGATAATACGAAACTTGGCATTGTCAAGTAGTTAATGTTATCTTTCTTAAAAAATATATAAAGTGTTTAATTTTTTCAGTGAATTTTTTTTTTTTTTTATAATTCTACATATGTTTTTTTACTTTTAGTATATAGGTAATATATAGAGCCAACCATCTCAGTCTAATTACCCTTCATCACCATGATGTGAAGGCAGTGTGTACTATTTCCCAAGTCCAGTTTAATTAGGATATAGTTGACCTGTAATAATTAATTTAGTTCTGAGGACCACTGTGTCAGGTCCTCCTTGGTTTTATCAAGGCGGGCGTATATTTTTTGTTTCAGGAGAGCAATCACAAGTTTCCTTTGGTAATATTTGGGGTCCCCCAATTTATTTAGCTGTGTTTTGTTTTGTATGTGGACAGGGTTTGGTTGATAATCTGTATCTGGTGCTCTGTTGCTGAAGACAAAGTTATACCCATTATCCCAGTTAGCCTAGCTCAGACAGAGAGCATTTCCCTCTTGGAAGACTAGTGTAGGTAAGAAGTGGCACCTGGCGGCCTCAAGTAAAAAATCAAGCCACTAGAAAATGGTTTGAATATATTTGAAGTTTGGAGGAACCACTACAGAGCACCATATTGGTTATGGTGCTAGGAATGTTCGTTTAAGCTGTAAAACCAATTAGAATTTATCAGTTTAGTTTTTTTCACACTGGTCCAGCACCTAAGATTACACTTTTGTATTTAAAGGAACACTCCAATCATCATAACAACCACAGTCTGCTGTAGTGGTTATGGTGCCAGGACTACCCAAAAGCCATTCCAAGGTAACAGTGGAGGATATGGGTCTTCATAGGTCTGTCTAATGAGAACATATAATTTACATTTTCATTGTCATGATACCTGTTATGATCATGTGACATATAGCCAATCTCTCTCTGATTTTCCCTCCTGTTGCAGCTGGAATGTGTCATTTTTAGGCTACATGCTCAACAAATTGTTAGGCTACGAGCTAACATGCAGTACAGGCTGAGTGCTACTCAAAAACACAGAATTAACGAGTAAAAAAAAAAAGTTTCCTGTTACATAAACCTGAATTTATATTGTGGCTTCTTTTGGCCTAGTTCAAAGCATAGTTCTGGAGATGATGCTCCAATAGCTCCTGTGTTAATTTGACCTTGCAGACAAAGTTGTTATACCACTGGCAAATGGTTTGACACCTTATCTGAGATCTGCAAAGTGCTGGTCTTAGCATCTACTGGAGCTGGAAACTCTTGCTAGGAATGTCTGTTAGTTTTACTGAGCCAATCCTTGCTGTGCAGTGGCGTAGCAAGTGAGGGGGAGGGAGGAAGGTTAGGGGCTGACAGGACCAAATCCATCCATTACTTAAGCATCATGCAACAGTAGCTGTAGGATGTAGCATCTGTGTGCATTATCCAGTTAGATGTTTTAAATTGTGCTCACCCTTGATCGAACTTCTCCAATTTGAATATGCCAAGTCCTTCCACATGAAGCTCACATTTTTCTAGAGGAATATGAAGTGTATTCTTAAAAGTAAAAGTACAAGTGAAATCTTCATTAATTTTTCCAGTTTCTGGCATCTAAATGGGAAAAAAAATAAATTATGGATATTTTTTTGAGAACTAACCGCATCTGAAGGGAATTAACAGACTGAATTTATTCATAAAAATATTTATTGCATAAATAACCATAACATGCAGTACATTTCAGTTGCAATATTGGGCCACTGGTGATATTTCCTGAAATTGTAAATCATTGAAAGGTACATTCAGAGTACACCAAAACAACTTTAGCTGAATAGATTTGGAAATCTGCCATTTAAGATTTAAATCACTTTGCTAATGTAGCCTTAGCAAGACCTCCCCAAGCGCTGACTCATGTACAATGCCTTCATACTTTCTAAAAAAAAAAAAGATAGTTTTTTTAATTTCCCTTATTGCACAGTGTGTTTAATCTAGTATTTGTTAGATATACTGTTAGAACCTACATTGCCTCCTGTTATAACAGTTCAATTAACAGAGCAGCACTTCTAAAGTAAACACGCTGTGCTGTAAAATGAAATATTTTTTTCCCATGGAGAATGATTTAACTTTTAAATTGCAAGGAATTTAGCAGAGACACTGCAGAGCCACGATCAACACACCAAAACTGCTTTGTTAAGCTAAACGAATATTAGTGATTAGAGCATCCCGTTACACTTTACACACTCATTAACTACACCTTTCTTTTATTGTTAACCTCACTCAAAAACTTAATCTCACCAGAAGGTATCAAGACAACAGTAGCTGTAGGATGTAGCGTAAATTGTGATCGCCCTTAATCAAATCTGTCCAATTTGAAGATGCCAAGTCCTTCCACAAGGAAGCACACATTTTTCTAGAGGAATACTACGAGTATTCTTAAAAGTACAAGTTAAATTTTCATTTCACACAGGCATTAGGAGCATACCTGCAAACAACATTCCCAGGTATGTGAGAATCTATTTATCATATATTTTCCCGGGAAGAGTATATTGATGATTTATTGGTGAAGATTTTACTCATTTTCAAGTACGTCCAGAAGAGAACATACAAATACTTTGTATATATGCAATAGAAGACATGCAGCATAACTATTTATTAATCATTACACATACTGTACAATCATTATTATTTATTCTTGCCTGGTGAGGAACCAGACAAGAAATGTGAAGAGAATGTCTGGATTTGTGAATTAAGCAGTTAGAATGATGGGTTACACCGGAGAACAAAGTGATATAACAAATTACACAATGTTGAGTTTAGATGTCTTTGCATTGCAGATGCATTGATTACATCCCCATAGTATTTGATTGGCAGTAACATTTGCTGTGCAAGCCATCTTAAAGAAAAATTTAATGTACTGTTTTTTCACTCTCTTCAACTATGTTTACATTTTGTATACTGGGAATGTCAGACATCAATGTAAGGGCAAAAGGAAGGACATTGCAGAGTTCTGTCCTGACAAAATCCCAGGCTTTTGCTCTATATACTAGAACTAGATTATTATTATTATTGCCATGTATATAGCGCCAACAGATTCCGTAGATCATCTGACAATGAAGGCAAGGGAAGTACATATCATAATAAAATGTTTCTGTGAAAAAAAATATATGAACACCTCTGGATAAGTAGAAATAAAAGATAGTTGATACAAACACTATATTTTCCCTTTATAACTGATGCAAGGAAATTTGGAAATGGAGTAAAATTTCAAGCCAAACATTGACACTGTAGGAAAAATATGTAAATTTTAAAAATAAAACAGTAAAGGATAAAATATATGTAATGTTTGATATTGTCTTCTGAGTTATGAAAGATTTTTGAACTTTTAAGTATTTTTTGCTTAATTATTAATTTGTAGTTACAGGAAAAACTGGCTTATGCGCTGTATTTTTCTAATTTCTTCTGTATTGTTCTTTAATTCTGTTTAGAGGTTCCAGGACCATTTTAAGTTGGTTGCTCCATGGCCCATCTAAGACTTTATTTGGTCTGTGTGACACCGATTGTCTTATTATATACTGTAGCAGCAATTGCTGAACAGAGTGTTTTTTTATGTACAATTAAGGTAAAAAAACTGAAGATATGCGAAAAGATTTACCTCCACCGTGATGGCAGGATACGTGAATGATATAACCATGCTCTCCCTGTTTTTTTCCTTTGTCTCCTTGGTTTCACTTATAACATTGACCATTATAATGAGCTCGTCATCCACCAAAATCACAGACTTCATGTACAAGTCTGGAGCCACATTCAGAGGGATGGTGGCAGCTTAATTCAAACAAAGGAAAACAGGAAAACAAACATGTTATCATGATTCAAAGCAATCAAATGCACAAACAGCTACCATGGCCATAGCAGCAGTAAAACAAATTAATGCATCAATTGCCATTCTTTTAATATTTGTTAAAGGATATGGACCATATGCTAGGTCAATACAAAAACACGAAATACTATTAGAAATGTTAAGAACAAACAGTTGGCAGCCAATAATGCCCTCGGAAATTTTTGGCTTCATTATGTGTTCCATATGACTAAGCACAAAACACTGGCAAAGTTTAGAATAAATAGTGATTTGAGCAAAACTATGACAGCTGATAATCCTAAGACATTCCGTTATACAGCAAATATTGTTGTCACTGGTCTCAATATTATGCTTTCCATCCATGTGCATTTCATATATGTTTTTCATTAGTACCTTGTTTCCCTGCAACTTCAACTGTCTGAGTGATGGATGCCAGGTTGGCAATGACTTTGCCAGTGTAGGTCTGTAGCTGGCAGCCAACTATAACATTCACAGTCTTGGCATCATCGGATTCATTTTCAATTGAGATGTTCAGAGACATAGGATTCCCTGGCAGCAACTCATTGTTGCCTGTGATCTGTAACTTAATCCCTGCAGGTGGGGCGGTTGGAGGAGCTGCAAAGACTAAGCAAGCATCTGACTTCAAATAAGAGCAGGCTGTTTGAACGGCTTTCCTTTCTTCTGGAGATCCTGAGTAACAAACAGAACATATATCAATAAAGAGAGGATACTCAAGGAGAATTTTTTTTTTAAATGTATTTTGGGCACATTTATCACTTCTTGTGCCTAGCGTAAAATTTGGAGGAACCAATAGCAACATGTAATTGGTTTCTTAATGCAGTTAATCATGAAACAGCCTGAATAAGATTAGTAATGTTTTTGTTTGTGAAAAAACAATATAATCTACAGCACTGTACGAGGTATAAATGCAAAATATGAGTGTAACAAAACCGAGCCAACCCCTGTTATAAAAGTGGAACAGTCACTTTTCAGTTTTGTGGGGAAGTTTGATAATTGTTTGTCCCTCCGTATCCTCTCAATTTTATTATAAATATAGGAGAATTAATAGAACGCTATAGGTACCCAGACCACATCTGCTCATTGAAGTGGTCTGGGTGCAGTGTCACAGGTCCCTTAACCCTCACAGGTCCCTTAACATTAGTAAAATGCAATAATTACCTTTGAGGGTTAACTACACCTCTATTGACTACCAGGCAGCCACTAGACACTAGAGGGACTCCTGGGTCATTAGGCGACTTTTGGTCGCCTAACTGATGCTGGGCATCCTCATTTTATGCACATCATATGAGGGAAGTACTAATGCGAACACTATGATTACTGTGCATGCGCATTAGGTATGCCCCGCTGGCTGATGTCAGCAGTAAAGGAGTGGAGGCAGAGCCTGAACCAGCCCCGATGGACATCAACGCTGGAATCAGGTAAGTGACAGAAGGGTTTTTTAAATCTCTCCTTCTGCACCATTGGTGGGGGCACTATAGGGAGCTATTTGTGCCAGGAAAACAACTTTGTTTTCCTGGCCCTATAGTTTCACTTTAAGATACAAGGGGCATCAGCAAAGGAAAACTGAACAAAGCCATGCAATGTAATCTAACTAAAAATGGCAGCAGTACCCAGTACCATACACCAGCCAGACATTGATGAGAGTGTAGTCAATCACTACTAGAAAAAGTGCAACTATGGGCTGTAACATCTAATACTGTCACTCCTTAAAAGGTCACTCCAAGAACCTTGGTCACTTCAATTATTTAAAGTGATCATAGTGCCTGGAGTCTGTATGTGCAGGCTTTTGCTATGAGTTGCTGCACCTATGGAGTTTAACCTCTCTTCTTCTGAAGGTGTAACATCATCTCGAGGAAAGTCATTTTGGTGTCATCAGCCAACTTGATGCTAGAGTACGGACTGGTCAATGTCAATTCTGTGCAGCTTTCATTGCACAGAATGTCAGTCATTAGCTTAGAGTGGTCAGCTGATGCTGTCAGCCAAAAAATAGAGACAGCTAGGGCTTCCAGTTTCTGCAGCTCTACAGAAGCCAGAAGTATGTAACTAGACCACAAGGGAGCCTCATAACCCAGCCGGGACCCAGGTACTACAGTGGGAGGTAGTGGTTATGATGATTGCAGTGTATTGTTTTTTTCTTTTTCTAGCCCAGCTGAATGTGCTTTAACTGATATTCAGTTATGTGTGTACAGTAAGCCTAACTGTAACAAAACATAGAAAATTATTCACAAGTCGGGTGAATAATAAGTTCCTTTTATAAAGACTACTAGGCTGCCCAAAGATATGTTAAATTATTACGCAGCCTATTTTTTTATTTTAAAGAGTGGGTCATGGACTGTATCCATGACATGCTTTATTTCAGGTAGGTCTACTAGGTAGTTCTTTTCATACACATTTGGTATTGTGACTTTTTTGTCTTTTTTCAGGTAGGTGATAATCTAGCAGAGGGCAAAGAGGCACTTTGATAGCATAGCGCTAGCACATGTAAGTACTTACCTTGCTTCCCTCCTTTGCACCTTCCCCTGGTGAAATCTCTTGTTCCGGTAATTTCAGTTGTGCCGGGGATGTCTTTTTAGCTGGCGGCGGCCATATTAGTACCCCTTGACGCGTTGGTCACCTTGACACATAATTTAAATCTATCCAGCCCCTGATTTAAAAATCGTTTTATTTAAGCTGTATAATTTTGTTTTGTATTATTTTAGACCTCTTTCAAGTCTCTTATTTATTATTGTATTATATTCAAGTTTTGAGTTAGTCACATGAATGGTCACATGATCTGTAACATCATCTAACCATTTTTAAAAAAAAAAATTGCTGCTATTTAAACAGGACCATTAAGCTGTAACACTTTGAAAAAGCCCAGTCTGTAGAAAAGCGTTAGTGTTTTCATGCTGTATAATGGTTCTATTATTTTTGTCTTAACCCCTTAAGGACCAAACTTCTGGAATAAAAGGGAATCATGACATGTCACACATGTCATGTGTCCTTATTAAATAAAACATTTTTTTTTAAAAACTACACCTGGATCTTCCTGATTTTATCCTTGGAGATTTTATCCATGGTATTCACACTTTTATTTACTTGGTGGGGAAGATACTACCTACACTGTGTATGATTGAGCAAAACCTTTTTTTTTTTTTTTGCTCTCCTTATGTCAGTAAGGACATAATTACTTTTATCTCAGCTATACAGAGAGCACTATACTATGTTTAATTTTCATCCTATATACTGGTGAATTCCTATTGCCATAATGCTTCGCATTGAAGGAAAAGACTCCTGAACACTTGGCATCAAAAGTGACTAATAAGCCTGGAGCACCACCCTGTAAAGGACCGGGACCATCAACGTATCCACAGGCTGGGATAATACCCCCAACCGCATACAACTAGAACTGGTCATAAGTAAATTGTAAGTTTTATCCATTTATTTAATTCATCAGTCTCCAAAAATACTACACTATAGTCCAATTTTATCTTCCTGTAGAATACACGGATTAACTACACGGATTTCAGGACACTCTGAAAGCGCTGCTTCCCTACATCTCATTGCATACAGTATCTTTTTAAGGCCAGAAGAAGAGACTCAGGTTTGAGAAGTACAAGCTGCCACAATTATATGAGACAAGCGCCAGAAATCCTATTGTTTTATACATTTAAGTATGTGCTTGCACTATGCTTTCTAGAGACAGTTCTATGGTATTCCCAAAAGCGGGACACCAGAGAACAAAGTCTGGACAACAGAGCTCTAAAATAGGGACTGTCCCACCAAAATTCAGATGGTTTGGAAGCCTGAAATTGTACCCACCATAACCTATCACTCCACTCAATTATTACTTTTTAAGGTACTATTAAAAAATATATATAAAAAAGGTTTTCTTTGAAGTTACTGTATAATCATCAATATGTGCAGTTTTCTAAAGTAAGCTCTGCTCAGAAAAGGTAGGTGAAAGCCAGTGTTATTCCCACTGCAGTGCCAAACATATTCTATAAACCCTACACACAACAGCGGTGTATTTCAGTAATGTGTCTTCTGGGTCTGCTCTTACCCTATGATTGCTTTGGCAGTGAAAGAGTTACAACAAGCACCATATAACACAACATGAGGGATATTTTAACTACCAAAGAAAGACTAGCAGTGGATTTTATGCAATGTATTGTTGTAAATGGTTTTGTCAGCAAAATGCAGTAAGGATCTGCCAGGCAGAAAGATTCGGCTTTCATATAAGAACTACTTGCTAATCCCACATTATTACACATAACAAACATTTCTATTTAAAGCAGTCTTTTTGATTCTAATAACACTTTTTTCTCACACACCCCAAAACTGTACTTGTTTCCTGTAGAATTCAGAATGCATTATGTAACAGATTTTCCTTCACTGCTCTAGATAAGACTGATGAGAGTCAATGGGGGAAAAAAAATCCTTATTTTATTAAATATTAGAGTAAATTTGATTGTAATACTCAGATTTACTGTACTTGAAGAGTCATGGGGATCTTCCTCATGCAAAGTCCTTTGTGACAAGCCACTCAAACTGGCATGCAACCATACCATTATAGCAAATGGTTGTTTTTTATGACTACAATTACCACTTATACATATAAGCCAACTAATCAGAGTGTACTGACAGGCATGTCACACTCCTTTCGAGACTTGTGTGGGAAAATTAATATTAGCGCCTCTACTTACCACCCCTGGGTGAGGGGTTTCAGAGGAGGCATCCATGATTATCCACAATAGGTCCACCTGAGGTACAAGCTGGGGACACTAAGTCCTACCCACACATTTTCATTCTTACCATAGCTGTTATGAACATGTGGCATATAGCACATTTTCTACAGTTTTTTTCTCTTGTGTAACTGCAGTGTCACATTTGCAATGCCACATTTTTAGGCTGCTTGCAATATTCTGCCTCTACATCCAGTCACCCCCCACAGTGAGCATCTGCTTCTTCGCCGTAGTCCCTGAGAATGAAGTTTGATCTCTACCGTCTTCTCCACACCTCACTACCTTCCCACTTAACCGTATCCCTGTCCCACATCTAACACCTTCTTTGTTCTCCACCCTCACTCCTGCACTTACTCACATCTTCAACCTATCACATGGAATTGCTGTGTTTCCATCCTTTTTCAAACATGCAAAGATCACTCCAATAGGAGCCCACTATTGACTCTAATTCTCCTGCAAGGCCCTGCCCTACATCACAGCTTCCTCTAATGGCAAAACTCCAGGAAAACTAGTTTAGGTATGCCTAACCCACTTCCTGTGCTCCAACTCCCTGCTTGACCCTCTACAATTTGGCTTCTGTCCCAAACACTTGACTGAAACTGCCCCTCACAAAGGTTACTAATGACCTTCTTTCTTCTAAAGGTTACAGTCACGGTTATTTCTCATTTCAGCAACAACTTAGCTGGTATTTCTTTCTTAATGGTCTCTCGCCACCTAAAGATCAATGTGTCCAAGACTGAGCTCTTCTAATTCACCCATACAGCTCTACTCAGATTTCTAACTTTTCTATCACTGTTGACAGCATCACTATTTCCCCATCACCCTAAGTCCACTGCCTCAAAGTTACACTTGACTCAAATTTGTTCATCATCTCCCACATCAAATCACTTTCTTCATCCTGTTTCAACCACTTACACAATAACTCTAAAATATGTCTGTTTCTGAGCTCTGACAGCACTAAGCAACTCATCTACTCCTTTGTTGTTTTTTTCAATTTGACTACGGCAATAACCTTTTAACTGGCCTTCCTCTCTCCTGCTTCTTTTCCCTCCAATCCGTGCCAAATGCCTTGGCCAGGCTAATTCACCTAAGTCATTCTATATCTATTGCACCTCTACACGAGAGTCTACATTGTCTTCCCATTCACAGCTTAATTAAATTTAAAATTATCCTCTTGACCTACAAAGTCCTTATTATAACTGCGCACCACTATCTGTCCTCACTGATCAGCAAATACACTCCAGTCCACCCCTTAAGATCTAACAATGGCCTGCTCCTTGGATCTTGTATTACCACTTCCCATGCTAGATTGCAGACTTCTCTCATGTGGCACTAAAGTCTGAAACACAATTCCCCACACCATTAGACTTTCCCCTAGTCTGCCTCCGCCAGAGCATTGAACTGAAAGGCCTGTGACTGCACTAGCAGTCCACTGGACCACCAAGAAATCCACCAGGGAACCCACCGGACTACCAGGAAATCCACCAGAGATACCTCTTGACTACCAAGGAATGCATTATTGCCCCCCCCCCTCCCTTCTGCTTACCTTCCCAAATAAATTAAAACAAATAAATGAAATAAAATGCATGTGGAGAGACACATACTATCACTCCCCACACTTGTCACACTCACCATCCCTCAACCCTGTCAGAATCACTACCCTTACTCTATCACACTCACTCAAAACCTTGTTACACTCACCACAATAATCCTGCAACATGCACCTGTTTACCCCCTATTCACCCTTTCACAGTCTCCAAGATAGTCATACACTGTCACCTCTCACACATGACACAGCCTCACCATAAACACAACACACAAAGACCACATGCAGCCCCCCTTACACACAACTACAAACAACTACCCCGTACACATACACTCAAAGACACACATTCACACACAGGGATGCTCAGGCACATACACAGATACACAATGCCGGAAACACACTCAGTCAGAAACAACACACACACACAGATAATCTCAAGCAGATACACAGGTACATAATGTTAGATACATTGATACTCTCAGTCAATTTTGAGCAAGCTCGTTCACCAGATTAAATGCAAGACCAAGAAAATTATCATTCACCATCTCTTCCTATTTTAGTAAATGTAACCCCTTGTTGGTGTTTTGATCATGTAGCCCAAAGCATGGTCATTGCATGATTACTTTTACACATTTATCATTCTATAGTATATAAAAATCCACTTTTCTTACCCTCTTTGTGCTTATATTGCGATGTAATATCCTGTTTCATATTCTTATTGAGCGCTTTGGTGCTGATGCACTTCCCAATGCAGCTTTTTTCCTCCTTTATTAGAGAGATATCCTCTTGTCCATCTTTATCTCTGACCATCCAGTGTACCCTGTCAGCATTGACTTCAGCAAAAAGAAACTTTGCATCATAC
Source organism: Pelobates fuscus (assembly GCF_036172605.1). Classification (NCBI taxonomy): domain Eukaryota; kingdom Metazoa; phylum Chordata; class Amphibia; order Anura; family Pelobatidae; genus Pelobates; species Pelobates fuscus. Next base: position 269,464,978 of record NC_086320.1, on the reverse strand, counting down.
GGCAGATATACATCTCCATTTTTTATGGCTGTTACTGAACAAGGCCCGCACTGAAAGACTCCTGAAATGGTAGAGTACCACATTAAAAAAAAATATATAACCAACATATCTCTCAAAAAACTTTGAATAACAAAAAAAATACTATATTCTCAGAAATATAATAATATTTTTTTTCCAATTCCCCCCCTCCCCCCAAAAAAACAAACAACTTATTTAGTCGAATTCCAAACTGAGTTTAAGCAAGAAACCAAATTAATTGCCACTAATTTCAATATTATTTGTAAAGTTCCAAGCAATTCACTCATTAGTGAATAGCCCTGAGTATCAATTCATTTTCAATATCAAGAACAACATCAAGCAAAATGGATTCAAGACTATTTCCCAATGTACTTAGACCCAGTGAGACGGAGTTGTATTTATCACATGCCCTGTCACCTCGCTGTATAAGACGATGAGGGGTGGCAAAAATAGATTTTCATGTTTAATAAAAAAAAAAAAAAGAAGAAGAAAGAAAGAAAAAGAAACTCGCAAAGCAAAATCAACAGAAACTCATCCACATAATCTGTTCTTCAGCACACCTGAGCATATGCAAATATTGGAGGGCTAACTCCCCCCACACTAAATACTGATTACTACTACTACTACTACTGAAAATTTGGTATATACATAGTACTAAGAAACTTACAGCACAGATGTATGATATTCTACAATAAAATACAATTTAGGAACTCTTGATAAAACACCATGCCCTTTTCTGGTTCAATAGGCTAATGCATCATCAGTAGAATCTGTTCTACCCTTGGGTTGCAGGTTTGAATCCTGGCAGGGTTGATTCTTTCTGAGGTAAATAAAATGAGTACCATATAAATTGGGTAATAGTAACAACCCCTGGATGTTGGGCTAAAGTAACATCCCCAGGACGTACTTGAAAACCACAGTTATCTGAATGTGCCTTTCCTGGTTAAATACTTTGTTGTTATTATTAGTCTTCCAAACAGACTTTAGACACACAACCTTCTGTCACAGGTCCTAGTATTACTCATATTTACCATAAATTCTCTACTTTAATTAACTACTTCTCAAACATAATTTTCAGTCTTTTTACTAACTAATCAACTTCTCTAACTAGATTATCTCACCTTGTTTATGCTTTTTACATTCACTACTTCACCACCATAGGAAATTAGTATCGCCTATTATGCTAAATATAATTTCCTAGCACTGTTTGGAACATGAACTCCTACTTGGGTTAATATAAAATACCAAAACACAGACTACATCCTAATATTTAACATTGCTATGTTCACTTCTTAAAATGTGAAATGATACTGATCAGCCACAATATTAAAACCACTGACAGGTAAGGTGAATAACATTGACTGTATCGTTACAATGGCACCTGTCAAGGAGTGGGATACATTATTCAGTCAGGAGCAAATAGTTATTGCTGGATGACTGGGTCAGAGCATCAAAATGTCAAGTCTTGTGGAGTGTTGCCGGTATGCCGTGGTTAGTACCTACAAAAAGTAATGTAGGGAAGGATAATCGGTGAACCGGTGTCAGGGTCATAGACCCCCCCAGGCTCATTGATGCATGTGTGGAGCAAAGGCTAGCGCTTATCATCCAATCACACATAAGAGCTACAGCTCAAATTGCTGAAAAACGTAATGCTGGCCATTATAGAATGCATTATAGAATGCATAGCCCCAAACCACTTAGAGTGCCCATGATGACCACTGGCTTACTCTGCACCCGGAATACTGTGCTCCAGCATTAAAATAGCTGCCACTCAACAACCACTGGAAAATACCACAATGACTTACCTGCAGTCAGCTCCATTCACAATGCAGTTTGATGGTATCAGTTCCCCCGCCTGTACTGAGTTGGCACACTACAGCGACACCTCAGGAGTCAGCGGAGGGCTATCGGCAACTACGGCCTATACACTCAACTATCAGGCTTGATCTCCGTGGCCACCTTCCTGGACCTAGAGCCACAAAGAAATGTCCATCGCATTGCAGCCCAACTCCTGGGAGGATCATTCTTTCCGGGGACTCTGATGTTGGCCCACAAGAGAGCCGGATTCAAGGGCGATGGATGCAGGCCCGAGCAAAGACCCGGGGGCCGGCGGAGTGGAACACACAAGGCTTGCCCATCTATCGAGACTCTAACACCTCTATACCCAGGCAGCCTGTAGTGGGACGGGGCTGAGGCCATTTTGTGCAATTTGGGAAGCTTAATATGTGGGGCTCCAGTGGCATCACCTAGCATGTTTTAGCTTATTTTGCTTTACGTTCCCCTTTTTAACACATGTCTAGCCAGCCATTCATGACATCTGAGCAGGGTCGGACTGGGACAAAAATTCAGCCTGGGCAATTAAAGGCAGAGCAGCCCACTTTTAGGGGCGGGGCCAGAAAGGGGCAACACCATTGACACACACACCCCCCCCCCCACCAAATGAGTATGTTAATGTGACACTCCTCCAGAGCATCCAGTGCTCTTGTATGAGGTAAATGCCATGGTTTTTTTTGGGGGGGGGGGGGGAAGGAGAGGGAGGAGAGTTTGTGCTGTGTTTGCTGGCGATTTGTCTCTGGTGTCCTCAGTAGTGGGATACCAGAGATCAAAACAGGAGCAGAATGTTTGTGTGTTAGTGAAGGGGTGCAGTGTGTGTAGTGTTTTGTGTGTGTGTAATGTGTTTGTGTGTGTGTATGGCCTTTAAATTATTATTATTATTAAAAAGTTAAAAAAATGAATAAAATAATCCCATTTACTCCCCCTTTTAACATTGCAGGGGGGAGAGGGAACATTCACATACCTTGTGGTAAAGTGAGGGGGTCCACGCCACACACCGATCCCTGGTGGTCCAGCCGGCAGGTAATTTCAGTCTGTACCCCGCAGGCTACAGACCATGTCTCTCTCCCTCTCATGAGCACCATTTTTTCAGAGCGTTGCCGCGGGTTACCATGGCAACGCTCTGATCATCTCGGAGCTCGCGAGAAGAAGAGAAAGGAAGCTGCTTGGCATGCGTGGAGGGTGACCGGCTCACTGCCCGAACTCCCCTCCGGCCCATGATGGGATAGAACTCCATCTTGGGGCCGGTGTTGCCATGCATGGGCCGGCAGGGGAGATCTCTTGATCTTTCCTGCCGGCCTCGGCCCATGGCCATCGCAGCCCACGGCCATTGCAGCCCACCGGGCATTTGCCCGGTTTGCCCAATGGCCAGTCCGGGCCTGCATCTCAATTTCATAAGTTCCCCTATTTGTGCATAACTGAGTCTTATAGTTCTACCTCCTTGAGCCTTAAACTATAACCTACCCTTTTGATTCAATTCAAGGAATATGCAGTATTTCCAGAGGGTCACCTAACTCGTGATACCCTTCTGTGACATATTCGTAGTTATTTAATATCAGGAAGTATTATTTTACTGAGTTGATGCATCGAATAGCCTTCCAGCTGAAGTGGTAGAGGTTAACACAGTGAGGGAGTTCAAGCATGTGTGGGATAGGCATAAAACTATCCTAGCTATAAGATAAGGCCACAGAATAATAATGAAGAATGGGCAGACTAGATTGGCCGAATGGTTCTTATCTGCCGACGCATTCTGTTTCTATTTGCAAAGATCCTCCCAGGTACTGTTTACAGCATTGTAGTGACTGGAAGGAGAATGGAGATACATTGATCTGAAACTTTCTTTCCTTTACTTACGTAATAGATTTTGGATTTTTTTACATTTTCACACATTCTCTATGTCTGTTTACATTTTTAAGGCTTTACTATCTCACTATTTTAGATCATTAAGTTGATAGTTGATGTTTAATATTTTTTAACATGAACCTTGTTTTAATACCTTTATACATGGGTTACATTGTTTGCTTTTTTTTTTGACACGTTTCGAAAATATTTTTTTGGTACTTGAGTGCCACCTACAGGGATTGAGGAAACATTTTTTTTGTTTAACATTGCTGTACAGCACATTTTATTAGGATGTGTACATAGTTGGCATTTATTTTTCTTACAATATTTATTGAAAACCCGACCTTTTAAAAGGTAAGTTATTTGATTTAAAAAAAATATATTTTTATTGTTTTTACAATGTCAATATAACAACCGTTCACTGCTCTAACCTGGGTCCAACAACCCTCCAATGAGGCAATAAACTCCCCTCTCTTTACCTTATGTTGCACGCCTTATGTTGCTACAGCCTTGGCAAAAGGTTCTCCCATTTCTCCCATATCTTGTCAAACCTGTCTCTTTCCTCTCTAGAGCTAACACTCATTCTTTTGTATATATGGCCAAACGCACCTTCTCTATGAGGTTTAGTATGCTTTGGCAAACTTCTTACAGGTTAGGGCAATAAGCTGTCTAGCAGCAAGAATAAAATGTTTAGCTAGTGTCCTCATATGTCTGAGGAGTGAGTTTGGGAATAGCAGTAGTAGGTAGCAGGATGGCGTAAAGGGTATGGAATCAGTAGACATTTGTGTATACAGTCTTGTGATTTCCTCTTACAGTGGCAGCAACACCCTGCACTCCAATCAAATATGTAGCCTGGTGCCCTCTTCTTCCCCACACCGCTAACATAGAGTCATAACCAAGCTGTTCACTTTGTGTAATCGACTGGGGGTGAAATACCATCTACATATCAATTTTTTATGGGCTTCCATTATGAAGAGCAGCGGGACAAGTCACCTAGAGCATTGAAATACTCCAGCCAAGACTGTTCTGACAGGTGCGTTCCACATCCCATCTCTTCATGAAAGCAAATGGGCTAGCAGGAACCATTTCTTCTAAAGCTGTGTAGCACAGTGACAGGGTCTTTCCCAGCACCTATGTATGAGCACTTTAAACACTGCATTAGTCTGATAAGCAGGGTCTTGTGGTGTTATCACCTGAGAGAGAATTATACTTTTTTATATGTAGGTAGGGAACAATTTGAGTTTGTGGAAGTGCAAACTTGGCTTGGATATCTGGGAACTGTAGTAGTGTGCTCTTCGATAGTTGTGAATCTACCTAATCTTCTCCAGCCTTAGCCCAATGTTTCAGGGACAACCAAGCAGTCAGAATCAACAACGCTGACAACAGGGCAGCAGACATGAATTTCCTCCCCACCGCTGTACCACTTTGTGATTGTCAACGATGTAGAACTGTAGTACCACGTATGTGCTTTTCTCAAATGTCTCGGAGACCATTTGGTGTCAAGCACCAGTGGGCTTTGCTGTTGGGATATCTCCTTTTCATTCACTGAAATATACCACTCGATGATGCACAGCTAAGGCCATCTGTAACAAGGCCATCCTGTAATATCTTTCAATGTGCGGCAGTCCCATACTGCACACACATACAGTCTGTGTAGTGACTTGTTGAATGTCCAAAGGATCTTAATGGGTAGAAGTCTAAAAAGATACAATATTTTTGGGAGTAACATCATATTTAATGTATGAATTCTACCTGCCCATGGATATATATTAAATAGTGAAACTCATAAGCTAATACTAATAGCATAAGGTGTCCCCATTTGGCTAACTCCTTCCTACATTTATCCAGAAGTAGTAGGTAAAATCAGTTGTGTATTTTTGGTCAGTTTAATGCTAATGGTGGTAGTTCTCCAGTAAAATATGTATGTCCTCTTTAACTCCTCAACCACTCTCCCCAGAACACCTTTAGTCAGTGCCTGTGTTTTGCTTGATTTCATTTGTAAATGGAAAATTGACCTTAATGGGCCATCAATTCCATTAGTGCCGGTATTGAGCAGGTAGAGTCGCTTAGTGTTAATATTAATGGTAAGATAATATCATGGGCAAGAAGTGACAGACAAAAGTCCTGGTCCCCAATTGTAATGCCCTGCATTCATATTTCGATCCTGCATTAAAGATTGTGGTAATAGTTCTAAGGACAGTGTGAACAACAGTGGGGAGAGCAAGCACCCCTGCCGCGTACTTTCATAGGAGTATAAAAACTGCCTGTATGCCCTGTTGACACATTTTTTAACCCCAATGGGACAAGGGATATGTAAATCACTTTATTTAATAAACCTATTAATATGGGGCTTAAATATTTTCAAAAACTAAAGAGTGTGTTTATATAACAATAAATACATGAGTAACTAACTTGTATAGAGTTAAATAAGCATCTTACCTTGACTAGGTTCCTGTGGAGTGGAATCAAGTGCTTGCCATCCATCATATCCACTGGGCAGATCAGGCCTCTTCATCCACACTTCATTCCAGACATGAAAATTCCTGCAGCAGTAGAGGAGAAAAACATGTAGTTTTATAATATTGAAGGTACACTCTAAGCACCAAAATACTTTATTTTAATTACATTATTTTTGTGTGAAGATCATGCTCCTGCAGTCTCACTGCTCAATTCTCTGCCATTTATAAGTTAGATCACTTTTGTTTCTGTTCATGCAGCCCTAGCCCAACCTTCCCAGTAAGCACAGTCTGTTTACTTTAGAAGATTGTATCTTTTAACAAAGCAATAGATAAGAAATTCTAAATTAAGCAGACAGCGCAATAAAGAATGTTTAAAAATTAGATCTCTCTTCACAGGAGGTGTGTAGGCAGACTGTTTAAGTCACATGTAGGGAGGTGTGACTAGAGCTGCATAAACAAAGGGATTTAACTCATAGATGGCAGAGAATTGAGCAGTGAGACTGCAGGGGCATGATCTATACACCAAAACTATTCCATTAACCTAAAGGTGTTTTGGTGCTTACAGTGTCCCTTTGAACTGTAATGGGACATATATTCCAATAGTGCCAGTATTGAGCTTTACTCGTGGATTTAGGGTCGTTGTCTTTCCTCTAGGTGGATGCCTCGGCTCCATCTCGGGGTTAAACCTGGTCTAACTCGATCCAGTTCAGCTAAGTAATAGCAGAGCTTATTACAATGATTGACAGGAAGACAAGGTGGAGGTGCCCAAGTCCACAAAAATAGCAGAATACAATATTGTGGATTTCTATATATAAAGGATTTTTATATCTAGGCACCATGACCACTTTAGTAATTTGAAATGGTCATGGTGCCTGAGTCTGCATGTGCAGTGATTTGCATACTAATTTGAATCCCTTTGCTGCCGAAGGCAGTGTCATTGGGGTTGGCCGAGAGAAGTTAGCTGATGCTCTCAGCTAATAAATGGAAACAGGATCCGTATCCAGCTAGGTCTGCAGAAGCCATATACATGTACCCAGACCTGCAAGGAGGTTCTGCGCCAGCCTGAAAATCCCTTTTAAAGTTAAATCCAAATAATAGAGTAATTCACAAACCCAATGTGAGCTATTTCACATGTAAGAACTATTCCATGAAAGTTAAACTACAATATTTAATATATGCCTGTCCCTATGGGATAGTGCTTTGCTCTCTCCTCCAGCTCTGCTTCACTCCTACTTGATATTTCCTATCCTAATGTTTCTAATACCCCACTTCCTATAGACTGTAAGCTCATTTGAGCAGGGTCCTCTTCAACCTATTATTCCTGTAAGTTTTCTTGTAATTGTCTTATTTATTGTTACATCCCCCCCCTCTCAAAATATTGTAAAGCGCTACGGAATCTGTTGGCGCTATATAAATGGCAATAATAATAATAATAATAATAATAATAATAATAATTTGTACATACCAAACAGAGTCAGAGGTCCAGTCGTCTAATTTTTCTCCTTTGTCATTTAAGTAAATATCAACGTTTAAATTTTCTTCCGTATCGTGAGCAGAAGCAAAGTTAGTAACACTTCTAGCTGGGATACCTAAGCACCGCAACACTATCAATACAAAGGAAAAAATACATTAATTAATAAATAAACAACAAGGCTTTAGAAATAAATAAATGAGTGTACCTGGCATTATTAAAGACCACTGGAAGCTTACAATTTTTCTTGTATTGTCATTGCTTACTTGTAGGTGGAAGAAGTTTGAAGGTGTGGGAGGAAGCGGTGGTGGATTTCCAGTGAAGAACTTACAGTTGCCACACAATGCAGTAAGTGCCATCTAGCTGGTTGTTTTCAAGATGTAGCAAATTAAGCCGAAGCTACCTCCTTGAGGTGGTGTCCATATGGCCAAACGAGGATCGCCCGAAACCAAATATATGGACAATATTCAAATGTATGAGATATTTAAGGGATTTGAGTACACTGTGATATATGCACCTTGATTAAAACCTAGTATCGAAACACGATGCGCTGTATGGTGTGGTGGCTTTTATTATTAAAAAAAACACCACTACTTTAAGTTTTTAAGTACTTTACAAGAAAGTCTTTTGAGTTTGCTCAAATTCGTTTTGCATCATATGCTCTAGTTGAGCTTGGAATGAATGGGTAGAATTAAAGGTGAAATAACATGAGTTGAAGCCCGATTTCAAATGCCATATATTAGAGCCAATATTGCTGGCTCTGATAATTGTAAGTGCTATACTGCATTGTGGGAAGCTTCAATTTATGTACACATATTACGTTATTATATTTGCTCTGTGTTACCTCTTGTAAATTTACCCCTGTTATTTTGTACCTGAAGGGTAACATTTTATTTGTGGTCATGTGCACTTTCACTTTTTTATTTTTGCAATAACATTGTATATGTCAAAGCAAGGATGCATTTGTGTTTATTGCAATGGTAGGGCTCTTTATAATTGGTCTCGGGGTTTAATAAATGTAGTTGTCTATCTGTAGCATATGTGTGAGCAGCGATGTATCTACCGTGAGGCTAGCAAGGCATTTGCCTTGGGTGGCACTTACATGGGGGCGGCAAAAAAAGCCACCCACCCAAATGCCCCGGGAAATGTCTTGCCAGCCTCTTGTCCTGGGGGGCCCAGGTTAAACACAGGGCTTGCAAATTCAATTCTCTGGACTTGTTGCCTGGGTTTAAGACAGGTACCTCAAATTATAATTAATAATATGACTTAATTATGTAAAAAGATTACATAAATATACATGTAGAATTTAAATATATACAATACAAATACTTGTATTTAAATTCTACGTGTATATTTATGCAATTATTTATGTAAATTGTAAATTATTGATATATATATATATTTATAGATATATATAGTTAATACATTGCTAAACACAAATATACACACCGGTCAAGCCATTAGGCTTGCTTTTCCCACAGAAATCTCACTTTAACAGTGCTCTCACTACAGCAGGGGATTCTGGGTAGGCATATGCAAATTAGCTTAATAAAGAACCACATTTTTGCCTCGTAATTCCACTTTATACATGGATTCCTTGGAGTATGTGTCTGCTGTATACAGTAAAAATATCACTAGCCAACTGGCTATTCTTCTATGAACCTCAGATTATCAGTATCCCATGCAAGTCAAACTTCAGACTTTAATATTGGTCTATGTTAGACTAGGATAAAGTGGTATGATTAGGAGATTGTAGTGATCTAGATCAATATCGCTACTTGAATGTATAGCTTAGTAGAGGGCTGTGTATCAATAAAGTGGAGATGGTCGTATATAAACCATCTTTTGGCACGTGAAGACAAATCAGTGGGGGCACCCTCAGGGCACTCTAGTGCCAGGAAAACGAGTATGTTTTCCTGGCACTAGAGTGGTCCTTTAAGCTCTCTATGGCAGTGTGCTCAATAGCTATTACCCTTCAGTTAAGTAGCATCAGATTTAGAGACATGTCTAACTCGACTGAACAGTCTCATGTAGAATGCTATTCCTTGTTAGGCTAGAGTGTAATATCATTAGGTACAATCTATGAAATCTCTATTATAATCTGGTCACCAGAGAGGAATAAGAAACAATAAAAACGTGCTAATGGTGTAGAACCATGCTTAGAATGCTGGTTGCCTACACCTTAAGTGCATGAGTGAAAGTGCCCTGTGAAGAGAAGGAAGAAACCCGACGCGCGTTTCGGCGCACAGACGTGTGCACCTTCGTCACCCCCAAAAGATGGTTTATATACGACCATCTCCACTTTAAGGATACACAGCCCTCTACTAAGCTATGCATTTAAGTAGCGATATTGATCTAGATCACTACAATCTCCTAATCATACCACTTTATCCTAGTCTAATGTAGACCAATTTATTAAAGTCTGAAGTTTGACTTGCCTGGGATACTGATAATCTGAGGTTCATAGAGGAATATCCAGTTGGCTAGTGATATTTTCACTTTATTTATTATTATTTATTATTTATTTTCTTTATTGACCTTTTATTTTTGTGGTTACAATGTGGACTAGTACAATCATTTAATATTTTGAACATCATCCATTATTCTAATATTTTCCAGCTTGATAATCACCCGTCGGAGCTTTGGCTCCCATAGGTGGTATTCTGCCATTTCCGTACTATAAATTAGGGGTCAAGTCCCAAGACACCCCTGGAGTGTATAATTATTGTGGCAGTATAGGAGGAGAGGTGGCTGGTACGAACCCCTCTGCCCCTTTTTTTACTGTCTCCCTTACATGACAGATTGTATTAGGTTTTTTTTTTTTTAAAACACCTAATCTAGGCAAAAATAATGGGGGTTTAGTTACATTATATAATCATACATTGCCTAAGACTGCCACAACGTCAATGTACCCCATCTTTGGCAGGTCCTACTCTAACAGCCTAATGTCTGCTCTTATGTCTGCTCTTATGTACATTGTCAATATAATATAATATATAAATATCAAAATTATTTAATGTATAATAATTTTATTAAAATATATATAAAATTTATACAATTACTGTATATGTGTGTGTGTGTATATATATATATATATATATATATATATATATATACGTAAATCCATAATAAGTGTATTTTGCTATTGTTTTATATATATATCTCAATATCAAAATAGACTTGTTATATATTATATGATATGTATCCTTTGCAGTAGTAACATCCAGTGGCGTACACATGACCTATGGGGCCCCGGTGCGAAAATTGATCCGTGGGCCCCCCCCGCATGCTTACTCTGCGCAGGCCGGGGCCGCAACACATGGCGGTGGGCACCTGGTCACAGGGGTTGCAGGGTTGCGACCCCTGCGACCGCGGTATGTACACCAGTGCATGCAGATGCACACACACTTAACCCCTTAAGGTCCAAACTTCTGTAATAAAAGGGAATCATGACATGTCACACATGTCATGTGTCCTTAAGGGGTTAAAGGACCACTACAGACACCCAGATCACATCAGCTCAATTAAGTGGTCTGGGTGTCAGGTCCCTCTAGTTTTAACCCTGCAGCTAAAAGCGTTTCACTGAGGGTTAATCCAGCCTCTAGCGGCTGTCTCACTGACAGCCGCTAGAGGAGCTTCCGCGATTCTAAGACACTGAACGTCCATAGGAAAGCATTGAGTAATGCTTTCCTATGGGCGGTTTGAATGCGCGCACGGCTCTTGCCGTGCAAGCGCATTCGGAGCTGAGCGGCGGAGGGATCCCCAGCGCCAAGGGAGTCCGGCACTGGAGAAAGGTAAGTGCTGAAGACACACACACACTCTCACGAACAGACGCATACACACTAGCTAACAGACACACACATTTACTGACAGAGACACACTCAGCGACAGACATGCATACACACACACTTACAAAACATACACTCTCACTGACAAACACACAATCAATAACAGACATCAGACTCACTAACACAAACACACTCAGTAACAGACACACACAGTAACACACTCACTGACACTCACTAGCAGACACACACTCACTGACACTCACACTAACACACACACTAACACTCACAGTAACACTAACACACACTAACACTCACAGTAACAGTAACACACACAGTAAAACTAACACACACACTTACACTCACAGTAACACTAACATACACACTTACACTCACAGTAACACTAACACACACAGTAACACTAACACTCACAGTAACACTAACACACACACACTAACACTCAGAGTAACACTAACACACACACTAACACTCACAGTAACACTAACACTCACAGTAACACTAACACTCACAGTAACACTAACACACACACACTAACACTCACAGTAACACTAACACACACAGTAACACTGACACACACACACTAACACTCACAGTAACACTAACACACACACTAACACTCACACTCACACTAACACTAACACACACTAACACTCACAGTAACACTAACACACACACACACACTAACACATTTTTTTTTTTTAATTTAATCCCCCAGCCTCCCTACCTTTTGGAGTGCTGAGGGGATTCCCTGGGGTCCAGTGGTGCTGCTGGGCTCCTGGGGGGCCGGTCACCTGGTGGGCAGTCAGGCTGGCCGGTGCGCGAGGGAGCACTCTCCCCTGAGTGCTTCCTCTTCAGCTCCCTCGCGCGCCGCGTACTGATACTGAAGAGGAGCACTCAGGGGAGAGTGAAGAGGAAGCACTCAGGGGAGAGTGCTCCCTCGCGCACCGGCCAGCCTGACTGTCCGCCGGGTGTAACCAGGGCCAGCCTCGGGGGCCTCGCTGGCCCATTGCATACATACCGGGTGGCAGGGCGGCCGGGCCCCCTGGTGGGCCGGGCTCGGTCGCAGCCGCGACCCCTGCGACCCTGGTATGTACGCCACTGGTAACATCCACAACATAACATTGTATTAACTAGATATATGTATCTATGTGTGTATATATAGCTGCAGGCTAGAGTTCACTCTCGCGAGACCCGAGCGTTGCTGCGGTAGCCGCGGCAACGCTCAGAATCCCACGAGAGGACCCGGCGGAGGTGCTGGCTAGAGCTCCGCCGGTCCTCTCCTCCCTCCCTCACACCCCAGCAAGCGGCCGCCTGTAACTGCCTCTGGGCCGGTGAGGGAGATCTTTGATCTCCCCACCGGCCCATGGAGGCACACAACAGGGCTGGCACTCGGGTAGCGCTGGCCCTGCTGGGGCTGGCAGGGAGATCCTGTGATCTCCCCTGCCGGACTCGGCCCCACGGCCATCGCAGCCCACCGGGCATTTACCCGGTATGCCCGATGGCCAGTCCGGGCCTGTGTCAGAGAGAGTATGTCTATCCGTGAATGTGTTTCAAATCAGTGAGATTGCGTGTTTATCATTGAGAGAGAGAGTGTGTGTCTAATGTGTGTGTGTGTGTATCTGTGTCTGTGAGTGTCAAATCAGTCAGTATGTGTGTGTCTGTCAGTGAGTGTGTCTGATTACAAAACGGGGTGGGGCTTAAAGATGGAGAGATGGAGTCATTGACATAGAAACATGCATGATGGACTGCAAAGGGGAGGGTTTATTAAGATGACCACACCCACACGGGGCACCACCCCAAAAAATCTGTGACCCTAGGATCAACACTGGTCTCTTATTTCTCTTACAATATCTTTCTCTTCACAGGTCTCACATTTCTACGCATGTTTTTCTCTTCATATGTTTTACTTTTTTATTCCACATATCAATTCCCACCGGGCTAACCCCAAATTTAACTTCTTCTGCGGCGCCAATGCTGTAGCTGCTGATAACATGTGGCATGGCTGAGCAGGATACTCTTCGTCTGGCTCTGTGCATTCCCTTGCAGAGCTGTTCTGCAACAGCGTCCTGTGTGTATATAACTCCTCATCATCCCAGACACTACGTTCAGAAGAGCCTGCGTGGGAGTGCAGGTAAAGTGAGAATGCATTTGTCTGCTGAATGTTAAAGTGCTTGGACTCTCCATAAGGTCCATGGTTTTCACTGGTGCTGGTCACTCAGTCTGTACCATAAATGAAACACAATAATGGTGAACCGACTGGGTACATCCCCCCACAGTTTCTACAGGTGATACTCAAAAAAATTGAATATTGTGCAAAAGTTCATTTATTCCAGTAATGCAACGTAAAAGGGTAAACTAATATATGAGATAGACGCGTTACATGCAAAGCAAGATAGTTCAAGCCGTGATGTGTCATAAGTGTGATAATTATGGCTTACAGCTCATGAAAACCCCAAATCCACAATCTCATTAAGTTAGAATATTGTGAAAAGGTCAGCTAAGTAAACCATAACAACTACAAAAGTGTTTCTGAGCCTTTAAATGGTCTCTCAGCAGGCCCGGACTGGCCATCGGGCACACCGGGCAAATGCCCGGTGGGCCGCGATGGCCGTGGGGCCGAGGCCGGCAGGGAGATCACAGGATCTCCCCTGCCGGTCTATGCAGGGCTGGCACTATCCGAGTGCCGGCCCGCTGTTTTCAATGATGGGCCGGTGGGGAGATCAAAGATCTCCCTCACCGGCCCACATAGAGAATTTCTGTCCGCCAGCGGGGAGAGAGGGAGGGAGCCAGGAGAGGACCCGGTGGAGCTCTATCTTGCAGCTCCGCCGGGTTCCTCTCGCGAGATCCGGAGCGTTGCCATGGCAACGACCGGATCTCGCGAGAGTGAACGAGAGTGAACTCTAGCCCGCAGGCCGCAGGCAGGCTAGAGTTCACTCACCCACTGGACCACCAGGATAGTGCCTGAACCCCCCTCCCAGGCTAAAAGGTAAGAAGGGAGGGGGGGGGACATAATGCCTACTTTTTTTTTTTTTATCTACCCCCCCAAACTCTCACACCCATCATCCATAGTACTTTCACACTCGGCAATCTCACACACACATCACACACACCACTCTCACACCCATCATCCACAGCACTCTCACACACACACATCACACTCAGCACTCTCACACTCAGCACTCTCACACTCAGCACTCTCACACTCAGCACTCTCACACTCAGCACTCTCACACACAGCACATCACACTCAGCACTCTCACACTCAGCACTCTCACACTCAGCACTCTCACACCCATCATCCACAGCACTCTCACACACAGCACTCTCACACTCAGCACTCTCACACTCAGCACTCTCACACTCAGCACTCTCACACTCAGCACTCTCACACACACATCACACACACATCACACACAGCACTCTCACACACAGCACTCTCACACACACAGCACTCTCACACACACATCACACTCAGCACTCTCACACTCAGCACTCTCACACCCATCATCCACAGCACTCTCACACTCAGCACTCTCACACACAGCACTCTCACACACACATCACACACAGCACTCTCACACACAGCACTCTCACACACAGCACTCTCACACACAGCACTCTCACACACAGCACTCTCACGCACTCTCACACTCAGCACTCTCACACTCAGCACTCTCACACTCAGCACTCTCACACTCAGCACTCTCACACTCAGCACTCACACACTCAGCACTCACACACTCAGCACTCACACTCAGCACCATCACACACACATCACACACAGCACTCTCACACACATCATACACAGCACTCTCACACACATCATACACAGCACCCTCACACACAGCACTCTCACACACATCATACACAGCACTCTCACACACATCATACACAGCACCCTCACACACATCACACAGCACCCTCACACAAATCAATCACACACAGTACCCACACACACAGCACCCACCACACCCTCACACACATCACATCTCTCACACACACATACTGCACCCCACACAGAATCCCCCACGACACACTGCACCACACACATACACAATACTTCCAAACATATTTATATAATATATATACATATATATATATATATATATATATATATATATATAAAAAATATATAGCTTGGCACTCACCCTGTCTCAAAAATATAGTTTTAGATGCCTTGGTGCTGTCCCACGTTAAGAGATATAAATGAAGAAATAAGGGAAGCACTCTCCGGTCTTGATAAAGGGTCAATCGGTATTTTATTTCCAACAAGGATTTACATTCTTAGATCGACGTTTCGACCCCTCAGGGTCTTCCTCAAGATCAATGTAAATACATACAATTACCAAATATATAGTAAAATAACTATTGTACTCACCAATCGTGACTGAACCACCTCACCCCATCCGTGTGCACCCGGAAGTGAATTTGCGATCACGTGACCACGTGACCTGCCGTGATGCGTGCGTGCTGACGTACGAATGTGTTGCTAGGGAACCAGTAAACACAAAATAATATCGCAAACAGGTCTAACCGGAGCAATATGAAGATATGTGAATATGTGCATAGGTAGATGCTGTGAATCTAGTAAGAATAGCTATAAATATAATAATAATAAGAAGCTATATAGGATGATCTGTAAAGTGATGTTCAGAATATTTAAAACAGTGAGCAAAGAATGTAAATCCTTCGTCGATCTAAGAATGTAAATCCTTGTTGGAAATAAAATTGACCCTTTATCAAGACCGGAGAGTGCTTCCCTTATTTCTTCATTTATATATATATATATATATATATATATATATATATATATATATATATATAATATTCACACACACACTATAGCCTGTATGCACACATTTGCTACATCCCCTATACACACATTCTCTACAGCCCCTAGCCACATATGCATTACATTACACCACAAACACAACACGACTAAAACCGACCTTATAACACAATACCACACCACAATCAGCTCACTCTGCACACACACAATGGCCGGCTCCAAACACATGCACAATACTCTTTCCTGGCATTTTTGTCTCCTGGTATCCATTTATAGAGACACCAGAGACAAGTTGCAAGGAAACACAGTGCAAGCATGTTATTAAATTTGCTTGCACTGTGCAGAACAAATACAGGGCTTTTTTCTCATGCTAGAGCTCTTCAGCAGAGCTCTGCACATGGTCTGCCCTGGCCTGCACTTTGAGAGGGGGCGTGTTTGTCATTAATGATGACAAAACACACTCTCTCTGCCCCGCCCCCTTCTTAGTGGGCCGCTGTGATAAAAAAATGTCTCTCAGTCTGGTTCAGTAGGAATCACAATCATGGAAAAGACTACTGACCTGACAGTTGTGCAGAAAGCCATCATTGACACCCTGAGCCTGCACTAATATGAGGAGGCACTCTCACGCTGCTCTGGGGACCCTGGTGGCCGCGGCCCTACAGAAAGACCACTGGACACCCAGCCCCCGAGAGAGGTGAAGGACCCTGCCTTTGGGTTTGGGGGTGACCCGGAGGAGATCTGTCCCCGACGTTGTGAGTCCTGTGGGGCGGAGGCACATCGACCTTTCCGGTGTACCGGTCGAGTGAGGAGGATGCCCCAGTCCCAAGTATGTGGCCGGCGCTCAGTGGGGCAAAGGAGTCCAAGCACCTCATGGAAGCATATGTGGTGCTGGGGAGGTGCAGGAGCCGGTTGGGGCATGGACTCTTGGTGGGGGGTCTAATGGACTGATCTGGACTCTGAGTGCCCACGGTGCCACAGGGCGCCATGCGGGTAGACTGGATGATATATTATATATAGTCTGCTGAAGTTATTTACATATTTTATTTGCTTTAATTGCTGTCTATATTTTCGTTATAAATTTGCAAGGTACCACTGATAGATGAGTACTTGACCTTACAACAATGCAGCTGACTGCTCGTATTGAAATGCAAAATACAGTTTAACCTACATTTACTGCTTTTTTATACGCTGTCATACCAAGAATAGATAGATTATTGTTAGCGTTACTGATCCGTGTTAGAAGATTACTGTTAATTAATCAGTCTAAACAGGGCCGGTGCAAAGATTTTTGCCGCCGTAGGCAAAAAAAAATGTGCCGCCCCCCCTCATATGTCCTGCCCACCATGTGACATCACAATGCCCCGCCCATATGCTCTGCCATATGGGCCAACGCCAGTCTTCACAAAGTGTCTTTTATCTGAAAAGACAGTGTGTTTACATTAAAAAGCCTACAGGCACAGGCTATAGACACCATAACCACTACATTATGCTGTAGTGCTTTTGGTGACTATAGTATCCATTTAATGTGAGGTAAATTAGAGATTAGTGCCCCTAATAATATATTGGATTGCCTACTTACCACCAGATGAAGACAAGAGGCTGATGATGGGCTCAGTCTGGCTCCACAGGTCTGGTGTAGAAGAGGCTCTCTGGAGACTGTTTTTAACAGTGCTCACAACAATTAACGAACAGGAAGCAGCTCCATTTTTTAGGGCCCCTTACACAGCTCAAGGTCTGGGCCCCCAGGGGGCATACGCCTTCAATGCCCACCCATAAATCCACCTACATGGCCCATCCATGAGTTGGGGATGTTTTATGTGTGCAATTTGTGTAAGGGATGTGTGTTTATAGGGGATGTAGTGTGTGTTTGCGTGTAAGGAATGCATTGTATGTTTCTGTGTGTGTGTGTGTGTGTGTGTGTGTGTAAGGAGTGCAAGGTTTGTTTCTGTGTATGTAATTGAATGCAGTGTGTGTCTGTAAGGGGTGCATTAATTATGTAAGAGAACGTAAGGGATGCATTGTGTGTTTCGGGTGTGTCTGTGTGTGAGTAGGAATGCATTGTATGTTTCAGTGTGTGTGTGTGAGGGGGGATGCATTGTGTATGTGTGTAGTGTAAAAGAGAGGGTTTGTGGGGTAGGATAGGGACTGAGAGGGGAATAGCTCTTTATTTAAAAAAAAAAAAAATTCATAGTGCTCTCCCCTCCGGTCAATTATTGATTTCCCTTCTGTCCCTCCATGTTCTCCCCTTCTGTCAATTAGTGCTCTCCCTTGGCCCCCTGTCCCTCTGCAGTCCCCCCTTGGTGGTCTTCTCACTCCCCCATCCCCCCCTTAGTGGTCCTCCCTCTCCCAAACCCCTTAGAAGACCTTCCCCTACTCCCCCCACCCCCTTAGTGGTAATCTCCCCCCCTTAGTGGTCCTTACCCTCCTCCCCTCTCCTTAGTAGTCCTCCCTCCTTACCCCCCTTTGGTGGTCCTTCCCCCCCCTTAGTGGTCCTTCCTCTCCCAAACCCCTAGTGGACCTCCCCTCCTCCTCCCTCAGTGGTCCTTACCTCCCCACCCCCGTTCCCCCTGTGTTCCTTCACCCCCCTCCCCCAGTGGTCCTGACTCACCCCTCCCCTAGTGGTCCTTACCCTCCCCTCCCCTAGTGGTCCTTACTTCCCCCTCAACCCCCCCAAGTGGTCCTTACCCTCCCCTCCCCTAGTGGTCCTTGCTCCCCCCTCCCCTCCCCTCCCCTACTGGTCCTTACCTTCCCCTCCCCTAGTGGTCCTTACTCCCCCCTCCCCTCCCCTAGTGGTCCTTATCACCCCCTCCCCTTAGTGGTCCTTATCTCCCCCCCCTCCCTCCCATAGTGGTCCTTACCCCCCCTCCCTCCCATAGTGGTCCTTATCCCCCCTCCCTCCCCTAGTGGTCCTTATCCCCCCTTCCCTCCCATAGTGGTCCTTACCCCCCCTCCCTCCCCTAGTGGTCCTTACCCCCCCTCCCTCCCCTAGTGGTCCTTATCCCCCCTCCCTCCCATAGTGGTCCTTATCCCCCCCCTCCCATAGTGGTCCTTACCCCCCCTCCCTCCCATAGTGGTCCTTATCCCCCCTCCCTCCCATAGTGGTCTTTATCCCCCCCTCCCTCCCATAGTGGTCCTTATACCCCCCTCCCTCCCATAGTGGTCCTTATCCCCCCTCCCTCCCCTAGTGGTCCTTACCCCCCTCCCTCCCCTAGTGGTCCTTATCCCCCCTCCCTCCCCTAGTGGTCCTTATCCCCCCTCCCTCCCATAGTGGTCCTTATCCCCCCCTCCCTCCCATAGTGGTCCTTAAGCCCCCCTCCCCTAGTGGTCCTTATCCCCCCCTCCCCTAGTGGTCCTTATCCCCACCCCCTCCCTCCCATAGTGGTCCTTATCCCCCCTCCCTCCCCTAGTGGTCCTTATCCACCCCCTCCCTCCCTCTCCTAGTGGTCCTTATCCCCCCCCCCCTACCTCCCCTAGTGGTCCTTACCCTCCCCTCCTGCCCATGTAGCGTGGCCGGGCAGCGCGGAACGCGGGACAGGAACCTCTGTTTCCTGTACCCGGCCACCGGCGGAATGACAGGAAGCGCTCACTGAGTGAGCACTTCCTGTCATTCCGCCGGCGGCCGGGTACAGGAAACAGAGGTTCCTGTCCCGCGTTCCGCGCCGCCCGGCCACGCTACATGGAGAGACCGGCAGGAGGGAGCGCTCTGTGCTTCCCTCCTGCCGGTCACTCAAACCCGGCCGCCCTCCATGCAGCAGTGCTGCGCCGCCTGAGGCTTGTAAAAGCGCTCAGGCGGCGCAGCATGAGGAGCCACACCGGGCACAGGGATCCGGCACCCCCTGCTAAGTTGCGCCCGAGGCGGCTGCCTAGGTCGCCTTACAGGTGGCACCGGCCCTGAGTCTAAATCATTCTTGCACAGCTAGTAGCATACACCTACTTAGCCGTAGGGTATTCGATAAAAGGCATATAAATATAACACCCTTGGCCATAACATATGCCATATTGCCACGTACCGCCTCACTGAGAGACAGGCAGCCACAGTGATCATGCGTTGAGCTTTACTTAAAACATTTAACGCATACATCTGGCTTGAGAAGAGCTCGCTTAACGCTCACGGACCTGAACATAACTGCAACTTACTAAGAGGTATACACTCCCTCTTTACCGCGCATTTAAGCAAGCGCTGCACTCATTGGCCATCTTATACCTAGCACCTGCATATAATATGCACAACTTTTAATCACATTTAAGGGGCCCCTTTATCTGTTCTGTTGCTACCAACGCTCTTCCCCTCCAACCGCTAATACGAACTTGCTTTCCATGTTTCAGGCAATATAAATATAAGCTCCTAAGCATGACTTACTGAGTGCGTATTTAGCGACTAAGACTTAGCTTAAATGATTATTATATAAATAGCTTATTGTCATTCAAAGCGGTATTGATGTGGAAAATGTACTGTGCATTACCATGGTCTGACAAAATAGGCCTTTGAATAGGCAATACTGCATTCATCATTTAAACTCGTTTTATGTCTGCTATCATATTACGTGCAAAATAAAAGACAATTAAAAAAAAAAAAAAGGTAATTGCGAAGGAAGTTGGATGTTCCCAAAGTGCTGTATCAAAGCACATTCATAGAACGTTATGTGGAAGGGAAAAGTGTGGAATAAAAAGGTGCACAAGCATCAGGGATGACCGCAGCCTGGAGAGGATTGTCAGGAAAAGGCCATTCAAAAGTGTTGGGGACTTTCACAAGGAGTGAACTGAGGCTGGAGTCAGTGCATCAAGAGCCACCACACAGAGACGGATCCTGGACATGGGTTTCAGATGTTGTATTCCTCTTGTCAAGCCGCTCCTGAACAACAAACAACGTCAGAAGCGTCTTACCTGGGCTAAAGAAAAACAGACCTGGTCTGTTGCTCACTGGTCCAAAGTCCTCTTTTCTGACGAGAGCAACTTTTGCATCTCATTTGGAAACCAAGGACCCAGAGTCTGGAGGAAGAATGGAGAGGCACACACTGCAAGATGCTTGAAGTCCAGTGTGAAGTTTCCACAGTCTGTGTCGATTTGGGGAGCCATGTCATCTGCTGGTGTTGGTCCACTGTGCTTCATTAAGTCCAGGGTCAGCGCAGCTATCTACCAGGAGATTTTGGAGCACTTCATGCTTCCTTCCACAGATGAGCTTTATGGGGATGCTGACTTCATTTTCCAGCAGGACTTGGCACCTGCCCACACTGCCAAAAGCACCAAAGCCTGGTTCAAGGACCGTGGGATTACTGTGCTTGATTGGCCAGCAAACTTGCCTGACCTGAACCCCATAGAGAATCTATGGGGCATTGCCAAGAGAAAGATGAGAGACATGAGACTGAACAATGCAGAAGAGCTGAAGGCCGCTATTGAAGCATACTGGTCTTCCATAACACCTCATCAGTGTCACAGGCTGATAGCTTCCATGGCACGCCGCATTGAGGCAGTAATTGCTGCAAAAGGGGCCCAAACCAAGTACTGAGTCCATATGCATGCTTATACTTTTCAGAGGTCTGATATTGTTCTATGTACAGTCCTTGTTTTATTGATTGCATGTAATATTTTAATTTACTGAGATTGTGGATTTGGGGTTTTCATGAGCTGTAAGCCATAATCATCGCACTTATGACAAATCACGGTTTTAACTATTTTGCTTTGCATGTAATGTGTCTCATATTTTAGTTTCCCCTTACTGAAATAAATGAACTTTTGCACGATATTCTAATTATTCGAGTATCACCTGTACATCTATGATTCCTGGCCTACCTCAAATAGAATTTAAGTTTTATTGATCAGGGACTTATTTACCACTAAATAGTCACTTTCTTTAAATTTAAAGTGCTGCAAAATATGTTTTCATAATATAAATAATAATACAATTAGTGGCAGAACATTTTATAATTTTAAATTTTTAGTATACCTATAACACATAACACAATATTTTATTTAATTTTACCTGTGGTGAGAACTCCAGAAAACACCCAGCATTGTCCAAAAAGAACAGGTCTTTTAGTTTTATAGTACTTCTGCAAAATAGTGCTGCTTCCTGTCCAAGTGGTAGGAGAAGTGCCGGCAGAATAATTACCAGACCAGTTCCCACTTAGTACTCCTTGGTCATCATTTGAGTTAACCTGAGGAAAAACAATACCATTTGCTCAGTCTCTTGAAGAATATTAAGTAAAAGATACAGTTTCAAGATCTTAACTATTGCATTGTAATACCAAACTTACTAAGGCAGATAATTTCCTGGATAAAATCACTGGGTCCCTCCTCGCTGCAGATTTAAGTCCACTTCGATCAAGAAGGTGCATGCAACAATCCAGGACATCAATTTCATGCTATGAAAAAACCCAAAACATTTAAATTAAATTAAATTAGACAGGAGTAAATATGGGATTAACCATATAGGTAGTACTGGAACTTAAGTTTTAGGGGTGTTTTAACATGTACAGCATTCATAAACATTAATTAAGGCAACATATAACATCCCATTTACCCTAGAGACCTCGGCTTGCTTCTTAGGAGGACTTGCCTGGTATATGCCGTTATACTGGTTCTTTAACTTAACAATAGTTTTTAGAGGCACATATTTGTTCTGATTATTTAAAACAGCGTTGCTCGTGTATTTGTTCTTTGTATTTCCAAAAATTCTGTGATATACCCACAAGAAGATTCAATTAAAAATAAATAAAATTATTAGGATGTGTTTTGTCATGATCCATTCCAGAACAATTTTTGCAGTGTGGCAGGGTGCATTATCCTGCTGAAATGTGCCACTGCTATCATGGAACATAATTGTCATGAATGGGGTGTACATGGTCTGCAACAATCTCTAGGTAGATGGTACATCTATGTGAATGCCAGCACTCAAGAACATTACCCAGATCAAAACACTGCCTCCGCTGGCCTACTTTTTTTCCACAATGCAAAGGCGCCTGACCATCCAGCTGATCTAAAATAAACCGTGATTCATCAACAGATAAGGCAACCTTCCGCCATTGTTCAAAGGTAAAAATCTGACGATCATGTCCCAATCAAAAGAGCTTTTGGCGGTGAACAGAAGTCACCATGGGCACTAACACCTTTCTATCATGACCAGCATTAAGGGTTTTAGGAATGTAAGCATCAGTTGCTATTCTGTGTGATTTGACCTGAAGGGCTCCCCATGTGCATGAATGAGCCTGACGCCGGTTCACCAGTTGTCCATCCTTTTGGTAGGTACTGTAACGGAGCTTCCTGTACCCCTTGCTGGGTACCTCCACCAAGGAAAACTTCCTGGCTGGAACAGGGGACAAACTGCAGCACTTCTGCCCACAATCGCCGTGGCTTGACAGGGGTCCTGGAACCGCTCCCTCCTGGAGCCGAATGGGGAATTCGCTCTAGACACCCCCATGCACTGGACGACACTCAGTCCTGGGAGCTCTAGTCCTTACAAGGATTTTCATTTACATTGGCTCTCAGATCCAGGACATTCCCATAAATAATAAGATAATCCCTCCCCTTTGCCTGGGAGATAATTCAGTCAAGTACTGTATTAAACTCAATTATCTCTGGTACAAAAAGAAACACATTTCCCTAACACCCCTAAAGTACCTAAAAATTACATAAAACCCTACAAAATTTACACCCCCTGATAGCCCTGATCTGGGTGACCACATATCAAAAAATCACCCAGATCGGTTCAGAGGTTCAGGAATTTCCTGGAAGTCATAATTTGACCGACCGCAAGCATGGTCCCATGCCCAAAACCGTTCCAGAGAATCAGGGCTTGCGGTCGGTATAGATCAGTAGTTTACAAAACCAAAAGAATTACCGAACATAGTCAATGTTCTTAGCCTGAAACTTGTTCCCCATGTTCGTGGGAACGTTTCCACCAAACAGCACCTTTCTAAGTGTTGTAGAACCGAACCCAGGTAATCATGGAAGTCCAGTAGTGTTCGGGAGTTTCAGTGTCCAAAAATAGTTCCATGTACTCTACGACCAAACACAGCTGCCTGTTTTCATGGGAACAATCTAGCCGCCACCTCGTGGTCATCCATAGGAATTTGCGGCCACCCAGACAAACACTTAGAACACTGCGGTGCAGGAGGTCGGCACGGAGGTGATGACGTGATTGCGTGAGCACGTCGAGAGGCAGAGCTATGAGGAGCGGGCGCAGGCTTGGTGAGGGGAGATGAGGCGAGGACGGACGCTGAGAGACTCGAGGTCCGAGGCTGCTTGAAGCGAAGCCGAAAGTTTAGGGAGATTTGGCAGCATAATCTCCCTGGAGACGAGCAGAAAGCCGGAGGGTTAAAAAGACATCATAAGTGTCACGGAGATCAGGAAGTGGATACCTAAAACACTGACAAAAAGATAAGTGCACGCTAGTCTTACTCTTACTAGGAGGTTTGCTAAGCGTTGGGCTAAAAGCTGGTTGCCTGTGTTGCAGGGGGGCGGAAAAAAGGAAAAAAAGGGGAATAAAGAGGGAAAAAGGAAGCCGTTACAATTATTGGTTAAATAAGCTCAATAACTATCTGTAAAAGTTCAGAAGCTCAGAAGACAACGATATCGATTCTGGGCAATAGTGAGAGCATATTTAAAGGTGTACTCCCACTTTGAAAAGGGGAAGGAAAAGGAGAGAAAAAGAAAGGAAAAGAGGAGAAGGGGGAGAAAGGAAAAAAAATAAAAATAAAAATAACAACAAAACTCAGAAAGAGCTCCATAATGGCTTCCAAGAAACAAATTAAAACCAGAGATAAAAAAGAGGACCCCCAGCCAACGAGATTATCAGGGTTTTTCTCACCTAATAGAGAAAAACAGGGCCCTAAAGACAATGATACGCTATACCAAGACCAGCACACACAGACAATAAGCCTAAAATGTGATGAACAGAAGAATTATGTATCTCAGGATTTCTTGGTGACAAAATTGGAAGAGCAAGTGGCAATGATAGCCAATCAGATCACCAATAGTATTAACACAATTAAAATAGAGATGGAGAGAATGAATATAAAACTAAGTTCTGCACTAGAAAAAATCACGATAATGGAAGATCAAATAAAGTGCTTGCAAACAGAGAATATCCAAACAGAAGATAAACCACAGCAAATGGACTCGTAGATTAGAGATTTGGAAGATCGCTCAAGGAGGTGCAATGTGCGCTTTAGAAATATTTCAGAATCTATAACTCAAGATCAATTAAAGGACTTTCTATTATCATTTTTTCAAGAAGCTGGATTACAGAATGAAACTTCTGCACCCATTATAGAAAGAACACACAGATTAAGGAAACCTAATGAGGTTCCGTCTCATTATCCAAGAGATGTTATTGTGTGCTTCTTTTCATACTCATGCAAACAACAACTGTTGAATCTGTTAAGGAACAAAGAAAATCTCCCTGAGAAATTTAAAGATATTACTGCATATCAAGACCTCTCAATCCAAACTAGACGCTGGAGAAAAACCTTTCATCAAGCCTTAGAACCACTGAATCAAAAAAATATAAAATATAAATGGATACAGCCATCTAAAATAATTGTGTGGTGGGAAGAAAGATGGAGACCATTTACTTCAGCCAAAGACCTAGAGGACTGGACTAAAGCATGTTTGATCTCCAAAAGATAAATTAGTTAACTAAGAATTAAAGGACAAAGAAGAGAGAGGGGAGGGGGGGGAAAAGAAAGAGAAGGTTTTTTTGGGGTTTTTTTTTTTTTAATTAATAGATGCTAATAACAGTATTTAAGTATAAACTAATAAGGTAGTGGTAATTATAGAATATAATAAAGCACAAGATGATGTAACACAATAGGGGCAATTAAGAGGTAATTAAGGCCTAATTGGGAAAATGGTCTTTACAGAAGTAAAGTAAAAGCTCCCCAGACGAAAAAGAGTCACAAAAATTTTGGTTTGAAGGAACTAGACGATATAAAGGGCAAGAGTATTTATAATTGGGCACGGGTTGCTATTTCACTAAATATATCACTAAATGGTAAATTTAACCTGTAATGAGTGTGTTTTTAAAGATATAACGGCAGTAAGGCTGCTAGAATAATCAAATTAGGGTGGTATAGTACAGAATGGCAAGGAATAGATAAATTGATTTAAGTATTCTTTATGGAGGGATAAAAAAAGGCTTGCTGTAGAAAAAGAATCAAATGACACTATACACAAGGTGGAAGCAATATGCATAAATTAGCACAATGAATATTTGCAAGGATGAAATCGAAATAAGTATTCACTATGGAAGGGAAGATAAAAGGTGGTTGTAGAAAAAGAGATACGTGTTATTATATATAAGAGGAAATAGTTTGCACAAATTAACACAATGGATAATTATAATACAAATAGTGAAATTATAATTCTAATTTTTTTTTTCTTTTTTTTTTTGTTTGTTTGTGCTTTCTCTCTCCTCCCTCTTGGTCTCCCCCCTGGTCTGTGCCCTTGGACGCTACCTCATGGTCCTGCCTGATGCTTTTTTTTTTACAAGCACAAGTCTTGGAGTAATTGGTTACTCTCGAGACAGGGTCTATCCACAGGGGCCAGGTTATAGCCTTCTGTGAGATAGGGTTAGTTATGGGACTATATATAGATGTCCCTAGGTTTTGTCATGTCGTCTGTTGTATATTTGTGTTATCTGCGTGGTTTCAAAGTCAGGAGGGGGAAAAAGAGAAGGAGAAGAATAACATATGGTTAAGTTCATGTCTATAAATGCTCAGGGTCTGAATTCGGTGTACAAAAGATCCCTGTTACGTAACCAAATGATAAAAGATAAGATCCAGAGGCGGCTCTCTAATTAGGCGGTTTAGGCGGCCGCCTAAGGCCTCGCGCTGGCTGGGGCCTCGCGGCCGCCTAAACCGCCTGTGGGCAGAGTGTGTCAGGTCCTCGGTCAGTGACCGAGGACCTGACACCAGGAGGGGGCCCGGCGGCTTGCCCGGTATGCCGCCGGGTGCGAGGCCCCTCCTGGCTGCCCGGCCACCATCGCAGACACTGGTCTGCAGCTCCGCAGTGAGCAGAGCTGCAGACCATGTGACTCGCGAGATTTGGCCAATCAGAGCGTTGCCGCGGGTTACCACGGCAACGCTCTGAAATCTCGCGAGATGACACGGTCTGCAGCTCTGCGGAGCTGCAGACCGGAAGCAGTGGCCACCGGACCACCAGGGAGCCCACTGGACCACCAGGGAAAGGTAGGCTATCCCTCCCCATAACCCCCAACCACACTCAGGCTCACCCCCAGCTTTGCCCCCCCACCACATCACCCCCACCACCCTCAGCCTGCCCCCCACCACCATAACCCCCACCACCCTCAGCCTCACCCCCCTTCACCCTCAGCCTCACCCCCCACCACCCTCACCATTACCCCCCACCACCCTCACCATCCCCATAACCCCCACCACCCTTACCATCACCCCCCACCACCCTCAGCCTCACCCCCACCACCCTCAGCCTCACCCCCACCACCCTCACCATCACCCCCCACCACCCTCAGCCTCACCCACACCACCCTCACCATCACCCCCCACTACCATTACCCCTCCCCACCCTCACCATAACCCCCCACCACCACCATCACCCCCACCAGCATCAGCCTCACCATCCCCATAACCCCCACCACCCTCAGCCTTACCCCCCACCACCCTCAGCATCACCCCCCACCACCCTTAGCATCACCCCCCACCACCCTCAGCCTTACCCCCCACCACCCTCACCATCACCCCCCACCACCCTCAGCATCACCCCCCACCACCATCACCCCTCACCACCCTCAGCCTCACCCCCCACCACCCTCAGCCTCACCCCCCACCACCATCACCCCCACCACCCTCAGCCTCACCCCCCACCACCATCACCCCTCACCACCCTCAGCCTCACCCCTCACCACCCTCAGCCTCACCCCCACCACCCTCAGCCTCACCCCCCACCACCATCACCCCCACCACCCTCAGCCTCACCCCCCACCACCATCACCCCCACCACCCTCAGCCTCACCCCCACCACCCTCAGCCTCACCCCCCACCACCCTCAGCCTCACCCCCCACCACCATCACTACCCCCACCACCCTCACCATTACCCCCACCACCCTCAGCCTCACCATCCCCATAACCCCCACCACCCTCAGCCTTACCCCCCACCACCCTCACCATCACCCCCCACCACCCTCACCATCAACCTCCGTCACCACCCTTAGCCTCACCCCACTCACCATCACCTCCTCCTTCTCACATTACCCCCCTCTCACTCTCACATTAGCCCCCCCACTCTCACATTAGCCCCCTCTACTCTCACATTACCCCCCTCTACTCTCACATTACCCCCCTCTCACTCTCACATTACCCCCCTCTCACTCTCACATTACCCCCCTCTCACTCTCACATTACCCCCCTCTACTCTCACATTACCCCCCTCTCACTCTCACATTACCCCCCTCTCAGTCTCACATTACCCCCTCTCACTCTCACATTACCCCCCCACTCTCACATTACCCCCCTCTCACTCTCACATTACCCCCCTCTCACTCTCACATTACCCCCCTCTCACTCTCACATTACCCCCCTCTCACTCTCACATTACCCCCTCTCACTCTCACATTACCCCCCCACTCTCACATTACCTCCCCACTCTCACATTACCCCCCACTCTCACATTACCCCCCCACTCTCACATTACCCCCTCTCACTCTCACATTACCCACTCTCACATTACCCCCCTCACTCTCACATTACTATCACCCCCCGCTCCCTCTCACATTACCATCACCCCCCGCTCCCTCTCACATTACCATCACCCCCGTTCCCTCTCACATTACCATCACCCCCCGCTCCCTCTCACATTACCATCACCCCCCGCTCCCTCTCACATTACCATCACCCCCCGCTCCCTCTCACATTACCATCACCCTCCGCTCCCTCTCACATTACCATCACCCCCGCTCCCTCTCACATTACCATCACCCCCCGCTCCCTCTCACATTACCATCACACCCCGCTCCCTCTCACATTACCATCACACCCCGCTCCCTCTCACATTACCATCACACCCCGCTCCCTCTCACATTACCATCACCCCCCGCTCCCTCTCACCATCAACCCCCCCGCTCCCTCTCACCATCAACCCCCCCGCTCCCTCTCACCATCAACCCCCCCGCTCCCTTTCACCTTTACCCCCCGCTCCCTCTCACCATCACACCCTCTGCTCCCTCTCACCATCTGCTACCCCATACACATAGGGTCTCAGACAAAAACACAAACATGCTCACAGAGACATACATTCACACACACAAGGATACTCTCTGTCAGACACACTCTCAGGCACATACACAGGTAGACAGTGCATCAATGTGTATATGTGACACTTTTTTGTTAGTGGGGCCTCATGTTTGCGTTTTGCCTAAGGCCTCATAAAGTCTAGAGCCGCCTCTGATAAGATCGATATCTGTTTAGTGCAAGAGACTCACTGGAGACAAAATGAGAAACCAACGTGGGGGGGGGGAAGAAGTTCCCAATTATTATACACGCCTCTATGAAGGAAAAAAAAAAAAGAGGAGTTGCTCTGATAATTTCAGAAAGGGTAAAGTGGGAGACATTATATCAGGAATTAGATAAAGAAGGAAGATTTATGATATTAGTAGGTCTGATAAATGAAGTGAAATATACTATAGTTAATATATATTTACCCAATATAGCCCCAGTCTCCCAATTAAATAAAATATTAAATAAGGTAGACCAAATTAAAACAGGATTATATATAGTTGCAGGAGATTTTAATTGCATATTAGACCCATTAAAAGATAAAAAACTGATGAAAGGGAGTGTTATAAACAAAACAATAATAAAAAATGCTAGCTCATTAACTAATACCAAAAATAAATTTGATTTATTCGACGTTTGGCGCCTCCAAAATCCAGAAGTAAGGGATTATACCCATCTATCGAAAGTCCATTATACATACTCAAGAATCGATATGATATGGGGCAATTTACATATGGCGAATAATCTGGCTAAAATAAATATAGCAGAAAATGTATGGTCAGATCACAGTATGTACATATTTGTAATGAAAGATAACTTGACAACTAGAAATAATTCAACGTGGAAAATAAATAATTACCTGCTACACAATAAAAACTGTAAGACTAAGCTGGAGAGATTAATAAACTGTTTTTTTAAGGAGAATGATCCTTCGGATACATCAAATTTAAATACTTGGTGCTCCTAAAGCAGTTGTGAGAGGTCACCTTATAAAACTAAACCATGAAGTTAAAACTAAAGAAAAAAGATTGGGAGATCTATATATTGAACTATATAAGCTTACAGAGGACAATAAAAAAGATCCTTCAATAGAGAAAGGTAGAAGATTAACAGAAGTTCAAAATAATATTGTACAGTGTTTGAATATTAAAACAATGAATAACATTAAAAAACTAAAATTGAGATTTTATTGTAGAGGGAACAAAACAGATAAGATGTTAACAAATAAGCTGAGGAAACAACAGGCTAACGCTCAGATACTAAAGATTATATACAATAAAATAACTTATACAAACCCAAGAGATATCGGTAACTGTTTTAGAGAATATTATGGTGCATTATATAATATCCCAGATGAAGCCCCTATAAATAAAATTAAACAATATCTGACTAGTACAAAGCTATCGAAAATAGACCAGACTAAGACAGAGAGTTTAAATAAACAGATTACAGAGGAGGAGGTAAATCGGGCAATAATGAAAACTAAGAAACAGAAAACTCCCGGCCCAGATGGATTCTCTAATCTGTTCTTTCATACATTCAAATCTATCCTAAGTAAACAATTAGCATTAGCATTTAACAATGCGGTGCAAGAGGAAAGTTTCCCTGAAGAGATGACCAGAGCGAATATGCTCCCCATCTTGAAACAGGGAAAAGATCCAACTGTCATGGCTAGCTACCGCCCCATATCCTTAATTAATTTGGATGTAAAAATATTCTCATCCATCCTAGCAGAGCGTCTCAAGAGTATTATTAGAACTCTAATCCATAACGATCAGATTGGTTTTATACCAGAGAGATGGGTGGGCTCTAATTCAAGGAGAATTATAGATATCATAGATAACGCCAATAAGAAACACATCCCCCTTATGACTTTAGCAGTTGACGCAGAAAAAGCTTTTGATAGGCTGAATTGGAAGTTTTTAGAAGCATCTCTAGAAGCATATGGAATAGATGGCTGGTTGTTAAGAGGCATTATGTCTTTATATAAAAACCCTTCAACTAGAATAGTAGGCCCAAATGTCTGCTCAGACTGGGTACATATAAGTAATGGGGTGAGACAAGGTTGCCCGCTTTCACCTTTGTTATATATCCTTTCAATAGAATCTTTAGCGGAGAATATTCGGAACAACGAAGATATAAAAGGATATAAAATAAGAGATAAAGAATTTAAAATCAGCCTGTATGCGGATGATATTCTGCTATCAATTACTGATCCAACTAGTTCTTTAAACTATTTGATGGAGGAAGTCAGAAAGTACAGCCAGCTAGCCAACTATAAGTTAAATAATGAAAAAACAGTTGTGATGGGTATTGAATTAGATAAGAAATCAAGGGAAGAAATTAGTAAAAAATACGCATTCACATGGGTATCCCAGAAATTCGATTGTTTAGGTATAGTTATCACTAAGAACATAGAGAGAATGATGGAAGAAAACTTTTTAAAATTATTAAAAAGTACAAATCTATTACTTAAAGATTGGAGAAATATGCAGATTACCTGGTGGGGCCGTATTAATGTTATTAATTCTTATATTATTCCTAAGTGGAATTATGTATTGCAAATGATTCCTCTTAAGATCCCAGAAAGTTGGTTGACGTTACTACAAAACAACTTAGAAAATTTCATCAATAAAGGCAAGAAAAATAGAATTAATAGAAATATTCTCTCACTGAAAACCGAGGAAGGGGGACTAAATTTCCCCAATATAAGAGTTATGTATTGGGCAAATGTGATCACCCATATGTATAGATCCCAACTAGTGGGTGCCAAAGAGGAAAGCTGGTTCAATATCGAAATGGAAGATCTGGGACTAAAAAACCCTGAGGGTTTGATATGGAACACGAAAAGGGTAGATAAAATGGGGATTGATATTAAAAATAACACGATCTGGGCCCAAATGTTGCCTGTATGGGAGGAAATCAAAAAGAAATTAGATTTGAAGGGTACAATAATGGAATCGGCAAACCTGAGGATTATAGAAGCCAATATGACAGATTTGTCCTTAGAGACCTGGAGAGTACAAGGAATAAATAAAGTGTCACAGATACTATCTCCAGACAAAATAATGTCTTTTGACTCTATTATACAAAAATATCACCTCCCCCAAAGAGAGAGCTTTAACTATTTGAGGCTTAAATACTTTTTGCAGAAACATCTTAGTAGAAAGCTTGGAAAATCGTCCACTATGCTGAAATTAATATTCTCAAATCAGGTCATACCTAAAGTATTGGCTAAAGCGATAGAGGTAATTAGAAATATCAAAGTAGTATCGAGCTTTCCCCAGAAGAATAAATGGGAAAAAGATTTAAATTGTATTCTAGAATTTCAAGAGTGGTGTAAAGCTATAAATAATACTCGTAGCCAGGTCCAATGTTTAAATCTACTGGAGACCTACTACAAGGTGATTTATAGATGGTACTTAGTTCCGAGTAAATTATCTCAGATATATCCAGGAGTTACCTCAAGATGTTGGCGATGTGATAAAGAGGTTGGATCATTTCTCCACATCTGGTGGAGCTGCCCAAATATTCAGTTTTCAATAGTGAGATTGATAAGCTTTATTAAAGGCATAACTGGAATAGAACTAGAAACGAAACCAGAGGTAGTGCTGTTACATATGCATTGGCCGAATATGTCCTATTCGGTAAGGAGTTTTATAATTCATTGTTGTATCGCATTTAAAATTGTATTAGCACGGAATTGGAGATCTAATTCAAACCTGCCTTGGGATGCTATTAAAACTCAAATCAATCTTCAGGCGAGGATGGAAAGAGATTTAAGCATACCATATCTGAATTCCCCAAAAAGATTTGACCTATGGCAATGCTGGGTTAATGAATTGGAAACTACTTGCTGAATTAAGGGGAGTACAGAGATTTGCTATTATCTAAGTAGTTATAGGCCCGAGCTTAGACAGCCCTCCCCCCCCCCCCCCCCCCCCCACTTGGCTTGCCCCCGCAGATAACGATGTATTATGTACTGTGTCTGTTTACGGAGAAATAAGATTGTTTTGCATTTTACGGATTATATTATTATGTAATACAGACTATGTCCTGTTTGTTGGTTTTTGTATTTATGTCAAAAAAAGAATAAAAGAATTTATACTAAAAAAAAAAAAAAAAAAAAAAAAGAACACTGCGGTGGAAATTGCTACAAAGTATCAATTATGCTTAACAAGCTCCAGGTTGGTCTCCAGTTCATGCCGCTGTTCGGTTTCCAAACCAGTTGTCTAGCCATCACTATTTTACCCTTGTAAAAGTCACTCTTTTTGCTTGCCCATTTTTCCTGCTTCCAACACATGAAATTATGTTCACTTGTTGCTTAATATATTGCAGCAAGTGAACATAATCTTAATATGTGCATCTGTGTTCAGACAGTGTTTGCAAACTGACTGTTAGTCTCTCTTTTATTGAGCTCCAGGTTGGTCTCTGGTTAATGCCGCTGTTTGGTTTCCAAACCATATAGTCCAAATACATGAACAGAGACTTTTACATCACATTTTACAGGGTCCATAGTCTGTGGGCAGGAGGCTAGCAAGCAGGCTCCTCCAGGAACTCGTGGCAAACTCACTTGGAAAGGTGAGTTTGTCACAGGCACTAGTAACAACTACATACTGGAAAAACTCCACAAGACTTGCCGTTTTGGAGATGCTCTGACCCAGTTGTCTAGCCATCACTATTTCACCCTTGTAAAAGTCACACTTTTTGCTCGCCCATTTTTCCTGCTTCCAACACATGAAATTATGTTCACTTGCTGCCTAATATATTGCAGCCTTTGACAGATGCCATTGTAATGATATAATCATGTTATTCACGATTATTATCCAGTCAGTGGTTTTAATGTTGTGGCTGATCAGTGTATAAAGCAGCAAAATGGTGTTAAAAACTGTATTCTGTATTCCATTTTCAACCTTCTCTGCAGTTTATTCTATTGCTTGTATACATGTTGAAAGCCGTGATGTGGTTACTAGTGGTACCCTAACACATAGATGCATTGTTTTAGCGTATAAAGTTTTTCCCTTTAGTATATATTGATGTAAGCTAAAGATGGAGATGGGCACAACTTAGTCCCTTTTGAGCCTGGATCTTATACTGTGAGACTACTGTTCCAGGAAAACATCCATTGCAGGAGACCAGTTACAGCTAGTGAAGTTTAAAGATGGTGGGGCGGTGCCGTCCCCTGACTAAAATGCCACCAAAGGCACCCAGGGAACTTCATCTTAATATGTGCATCTGTGTTCAGACAGTGTTTGCAAACTGACCGTTAGTCTTTCTTTTATTGAGTGGTATGTGCTTCAAATATAAGAAGACATATAGAAAGGGAAAAAAATGGTCATATAATATAATATCTCAAGACACCATAGATTATACATATATAAACATATGGTCATTGAGGTAGACTATTAACCACTTGTTTCATTTTTATTTTTGTCGAGGGCAAGTTATGCAACAGTTAACCAAATCACATCTGTGATATGCGCCTAAGGTCAAGATAATTCCTATTAAATAAATTTAAGGCTATTAAATCAGATCTCTCTCGCTGATAGAGTGTATATATCGGCCATAAGATATAGGCTGTGTAATGTGCTAATGTCTGCTAAAATATGGCACCTCCTTTAGGTGTTTAACCCATATCCAAGCGGTCGAGGAGGGGGGGAATGTTTGGTAGTGGCGAGAGATTTGTGTTGTTTAAGTGATATCACATAGTAGCTCAGACATCTCGAGACCACCCTGTGGTGGTTCAGTGGATAGCATAAAAATAAACCATAATGAAATACAAAAGCAAATCATACTTCCTTCAAAAATGTAAACTATGAACACTTATGTCACTGAGTCCTATCCCCCTCCAGGGACAAATGGTACCACATTTAGGATATCCCAGGTATAGCTCGGTGCAGGTCTCGATGTTGATGGAGACAAGTCTTCCAGGTTTAGGGCTGAGAGCAAGGCAAGAGTCTCCTTGGGATATGAAGCATTAAAAGTATTTCCTTCATGGTGGACTACCTGCATCTGCGGGGTAGACCATCAGTTTGTAATGCCCGCTTCCAGTAGTTTTTCATGATGGGTTGCATGGGTTTCCTCCACAACAGCGTAGATCGTTGTAAATTCTATAAGAACACAATGCAGTGAAATTCCAACTCAAGATGCGCTTTTTCCTGAAAAGCTTTCTTTAGTTTTTTTTTTGTCCACATATGAAACATCTTAGTATATTGTCCACCCTCGCACCTAAGCCCCGCCTCCCAAATACAAGCCACACCTCCTGCAAGTAAGCTCTGCCCCCACAGGCAAGATGCTGGGGTAGGGTTATGGAAATGCCGAAGTCTCGAATTCCCGAAGTGCCGAAGTCCCGAATTTCGGAAGTGCCGAACTGAACTGAAGTGACAAATTGCCGAAGTCCCGAATTGCCAAAGTCCCGAATTTCAGAAGTGCCGAACCAAATTTTTTGCCCATGCACATCCCTAATATTTAAAAGAAGGAAAACTACCACAACAAGAGGACATATTCTTAAATTAGAGGGGCAAAGGTTTAAAAATAATATCAGGAAGTATTACTTTGCTGAGTGTAGTGGATGCATGGAATAGCATTCCAGCTGAAATGGTAGAAGTTAACACAGTGAGGGGGTTTAAGCATGTGTGGGATAAGCAGAAGGCTATCCTAGATATAAGAGCCTAATGCAAGTATTAAGAAAAATTGGCAGAGTAGATGGGCTTAATGGTTCTTATCTGCTGTCACATTCTATGTTTCTGTCTCCCTTGCATCTCCAGGAGCAGAATTTGGTGTCTTCTGTGTTCTGCCGCCCATCTCCGACAAAACTAAATCTCTCCTGCAAAATGGTGGGAATTCACTCCAGCCTGCTGGATCCTCAATGAGGTCCACAGGTGTTCCGGTCTGAGGCTTCTTCATGGCCTGTGCAGCAATTTGGTATGCGAGGTAAAGAAAAAAAGCATCTGTGTGTTCTTCAGGCTTCCCCGCAGCTAAATTCAGCACACTGAATAATGGATGGTGGGAGAATTGCCTGGATTCAGCCCAATTAAGGCACTAAAGCTGGAGCAATAAAATATGGCATCTAAGCCGCATGGATGCAAGGCTCAGCCCCCCCAACAGTCAGTGGCAGATCCAGAGCCTGATCTCCGGAGGGGCACTTGTAGATTATTTAAAGAAATAATCCAGACACAATAACCACTACAGCTCAGTGTAGCGGTTATGGTGTCAATAGTGCCGGGACCCACTCCCAGAGTTAGTAGTCAAACCGTTTAAGAAAAGTTTGACAACTTACCTGAGGTCTGCTGGGAAATGGGGCTTTAGTAGGGCATAGCAGTAGTGGTGTGTGTGAGTGGTGCAATGTGTAAGGGGTGCAGTGTGTGAGTGAGGGGGACAGTGTGTGAGCAGTGTGTGTGTGTGTGTGTGTGAAGGTTGCAGTGTGTGAGTGAGGGCAGCAGTATATGTCAGGGGTGCAGTGTGTATGTGTTAGGGGGCAGTGTATGTGTGGGTAAGTATTCGTGTGTCACATTTGCAGTGTGTGTGTGTGTGAGGATTGCAGTGTATGTGTTAGGGTGTGGCAATGTGTGTGTATGGAGGGGCAGTGTATGTGTAGGGCAATGTGTGTATGGGGGCAGTGTGTGTATGGGGCAGTGTGTGTGTGTGTGTATGGGGGTACTGTGTGTATGGGGGCAGTGTGTATGGGGGCAGTGTGTGTGTATGAGGGCAGTGTGTGTGTATGGGGGCAGTGTGTGTGTATGGGGGCAGTGTGCGTGTATGGGGGGAGTGTGTGTATGGGGGGCAGTATGTGTATGGGGGGCAGTGTGTGTGTTTGTGGGCAGTGTGTGTGTATGGGCACAGTGTGTGTGTGTATGGTGGCAGTGTATGTGTATGGGGCAGTGTATGTGTATGTGGGGCAGTGTGTGTGTGTTTAGGGGCAATGTGTGTATGGGGGGCAGTGTATGTGTGTGTGGGCGGAAAGGTGGGGCAATGTGTGTTCTTATGGCACACCCTTCTTATGGCACACATTGCCCCCCCCCCCACACACACACACATAAACTGCCCCCATACATACATATTAACTAAATAAAAAAAAACATATTATATTAAAATATTAAAAGCCCCCCCCCCTACCCTTCTTATATGTATTTTTTTTATTTAAATGTAATTAAAACAAATATTCTTACCTTTATTGAGGAGATGGGGGGACATTTCTCCATCCCTGGTGGTCCGGTGGGGAATCCCTTGTGGTTCCAGTGGTTAGAGTGAACTCTAGCCTGTAGCTCCAGGGCTAGAGTTCACTCTTGCGAGATTAGGAGCGTTGCCGTGAAGGACCCGGAGGAGCTGCAGGCTGAACTCCCGGGTCCTCCCTCCCTCCCCTGCCAGCTGCCAGCACGGTGCCTGATCTACCCTCCGGTCCTTGAAGGCACATTGCAGGGCTGGCGCTTAGACAGTGCCGGACCTGCATTAGCCGGCAGGGGAGAAGGAGACCCTCGGTTTTCTCAGGGGGGAGGGGGAAGGTGGGGGGGGGGTGAAAGGTGGGGGGGGCAATTGCCCCATTGCCCCCCCTGGAATCGCCACTGCCAACAGTTAGTCTCTGTGGTCTACGGTCTACTGTTTAGGGAGTAAAAGAAGTGAAGCAGGGAAGATAATGTAGACTGTCGATTTCCAAACACTGTCTGACCAAAGGTACATGTATATGGCTGAAGGATCCTGTCGTATTCTAAAGGTAGGGAGGAGTTCTTCTGATTTGTTTACACTTACCTTATTTTTTTAATGTATTTCATTTCAATACTTGATAAAGGGATTATTATAATAGAAATATTTTTTGAGGTGACAGTTGTCCTTAAACAAGACACTTTTCTCATTATAAAACAAAACAAGAATGAAAAGAGTAGTAACTGTAAGAATAAGATTACAGGTTTAATCAAGCAGCATATCATATTTTGGGACATACTTTGCAATAGTAACAGCAAATAAACATATACCTGTCCAAAGTTCCATGGTCTTGCCGAGATCCTGCTAGCAGACCCTACATAGATATAACCCGTGTCTTTCAGTACGTACTCTTTCCTTTCATCTTCATTAGGCATATATACTTCGTCATCTAGAAAAGAAGGAACATGCAGCACAAAGCACATGTGATTGATCTTATACTGAACAGGTGATCTTCTATTTCCCACTGTTGACAAAAATGTTCCTTATAGAACATTTTCTATAAGAGAGAATGGAAAATGGCCTACAATTCTGGTAACAGTTGTCATCAAATTAATGGGATATTATATCCATTTCATATCTCTAAATTGGTTATAGTGGCTGCCATTTTCAAGCATTTTAACACTAAATGGGGTCTCTGGCTGCAAACAGCCAAGCACTCACTATAGGTATGGGAAAGGCAGAGATTGCACTTTTCCTTCTAACCACACCAATTCCTACTAGCAATGGCTAAAAACGCTCGGCTGACACTCTCAGCCAATCACGGTTGCTCAGGCTTATGCTTCATCATTAGCTGTAGCAGCACAGAGGGGAATATTTCTTAACACTGAAAGGTAGGATGGTGCCAAAAGACTCCAGACATCATAACCACTTCATGAAGATGAAGCAGTTACAATGCCTCAAAAGCAGAGGTGTAACTAGAAACCACGGGGCCCGGTACAAAAATTGCCCTGAGGTGCCCCCCATAGTCTATCCCCCACCCCATA
This sequence comes from Pelobates fuscus, assembly GCF_036172605.1. Taxonomy (NCBI): domain Eukaryota; kingdom Metazoa; phylum Chordata; class Amphibia; order Anura; family Pelobatidae; genus Pelobates; species Pelobates fuscus. The sequence continues at coordinate 269,425,829 of NC_086320.1, read as the reverse complement.
TATCCCCACCCCACATACATCTACCACCACCACCCTATACGCTCCCCACATCCTCGCACCCCACACATGCAGACAAACAGACACACACACACATGTAGATACACACAAACACATATACATACAGACACACATACACACAAACACACACATACAACACACACACATATACACAGAGTCCATACATACAGACACACACACAGAGACACATACATACACACACATGTAGACACAGACATACAAACACACACACACACACACACACACACACACATACATACAGAGACACATACATACAGAGACACATATACACACAGAGGCACATACATACAGACACACACACTCACAGATATACAGACACACACACACAGATATACTGATACAGACATTCTCTATCACACACACACAAACTGTGAAAAAAATGTAGTGACTTACCTGGGGTCCAGTGGCTGCCTCATGATAATGGGAGTCAGAGCTCCCACTCTGACTCCCTACTCTCCTCCTGTGCGGCACTCTGTTGGCTGGGAAGAAGTGACGGCTTCCTCCCAGCTCTGAAATCATCACTGGGGCCGGTCAAGAGAATAGGCCACCCTATAGGCTCCTTAAATGTGGCCCCGGCGTTTTTTCAGCGCGGTCGGGCCGCAACAAAATGCTGGCGGGCATCCCCTGTCCCAGGGGTCGAAAGGGGGGCTGGGATCCCTGGAATGACAGGCCAGTCACAGCTGCGACCCCTGCGACCGTGGTAGTTCTGCCAGTCCTCATAGGCTTTTACTTACTAAATCTTATAGTGTGGCTGCATATGAATAGCTGTACTGAACTCTTGCAGAACTTAACAAATGAATAAATTTTAAATCCGTGCTCACTGCTCTAATCTTTTAATATAAAATGGATTTGGTATTAATCCCAACCCTGCCTTTTATTAAAGGTACTGCCATGAGGGTAGGCTTAAAATAATAACTATTTATACAGTTCTATCAATGTGTCATAATTGTATCAGTTATATGTGTGTCTGTGTTTTGAACTAATTAATTTGTGCGGTCTCTGAGGCTAATAAATAACAAAAGTATATATTTTTCGAGAGTGCATTTGTTACATGTGAAAGTGTGTCAATGTATCATGAGTAAGTAATAATGTGATACCTCTATACAGAAAATAGACCTGTTATCTGTAGGGATAAGAGGTTTTTAAAACACTGGTTTTGTTCAGAGTACCCCTTGCTATATGGGTTTACCCCCCCTCCCCCCCAAAAAAACAAAAAAAGAACAGCTAAAATGTATCCCTGTGCCAGTGCCGAAGCCTAGTCTTCCCTGCAGCCCAATCCTCCACAACTTTTGTCACTAGTTCTGGGCTGGCTTATGTTGCTACACCAGCTGGAACAGAGGTGTTAATCAGCAGTAAAATGCTGCACATACAGACTCCAGGTATCATGACCAAAATACTGACGTGGTCATCATGGTGCTTGCAATAACTTTAAGAAAATATTGAATACATGATTCCTATGCTGATACAAGGTATCTAAATCTGGTGCCTCTAATGAAAGCATGTCAGTCATGGATTGAATGGGTAGTGCCTGTTGAAGATAGTCTTTCTGTGTTTGTGTTACATCTCTGCTGTCCACTTGCCTCATATTTGCATTTGTGGTGTGAAGATATAGGGCATTGGTTCCCAAAGCAGTCCTTAAGACCTAGCACCTATCCAGCTTTTGTCAGTATCTCCATTGGAATAGAAAAGTGAAATGCTTAAATTGTGGACTGTTGCTGGACTGAGGACTAGCTTGGGAACCACTGGTGCAGGGTACGTAACTGTACACGGTAATGTTTTTTGTCTCTGTGATTAGTTTAGTTTATCTAATACATCCATTCCTGAGATATTCTCCTCTTGGACAAAATGCTATGTGCTGGGATTATAGGTCCTAGTTTCCTGCAGGTTGGTCCAACAGTGCCAAGCCCTTCCAAATATAATATGTAGGCTACACAAATATAGAACATTATTAACAACTTCAAAGGTTTTCATACAGACTCTATTCTGCCTGAACAATTAAAGGGTTTGTTGTACTGCATTACCAAGACTCTAACCTCTAACCAGTTTTCCAGACAAATTTGAATTGTGAGTGTTCCACGAAACTTAAGACCTGCACAGGATTGATACATAGTAACATGCATGACACTATTCATGACAAAAACAGATTACCTTCACACCAAGGATTGCACAGGATATATATGGGACTGTCCTCTGGCATATAAACAATTCCTTTTCCTGTTATTACACTCAAGGCGTATTTTCCAACAATGGCATTGGCAGGGCTGTTGACAGTAACCAAGTACTATAAAAAATAAATAGTTATTATTTTTCCGTTTAATTAAAATATTCCTTATAGAGAGAATGGTCATTTAAATTGAGTGATTGCACTAGGCAGCAGTGCCCCCTCTCTCCTCTTTTGTTTATTTTGTCATTAGAACCAATTTCGCAACAGATTAACCCCTTAAGGACAGATGACGGATATATTCCGTCATGATTCCCTTTTATTCCAGAAGTTGTGTCCTTAAGGGGTTAAGGAACATTAAAATGTTCAGGAAATTCAGGTGGGTTATGACATGTATAAAATATCAGCTTATGCTGATGACATTCTTCTTCCAACTAAGAACCATCTGACAACCTTACCTTCCCTATTCGGATTGTTGGATGAACATGGTATACAAGCAGGGTATAGAATTAATTATGATAAATCAAGTGCCCTTCCTCTGAATCTGTCAGCCACTGAGCTATATATTATTAGGTATGCATTTGGTCTCCGCATACAACGGACGAGTTTGATATATATGGGAATCTATCTTACTTCTGAACCTGCCTCACTCTTTCGTGCTAATGTTACCCCGTTGTTAGATATGCTTAACCTTAATGTGGCTACTTTGGCAAGGAAATCCATCTCCTGGTTGGGCATGATACATTTTGTTAAAATGAATAAAATGAATGTGCTGCCCCAGCTCCTCCTTTTGTTCCAAGCTCTTCCTGTTATAGTTTAAAAAAACTACAGAAAACTGTTGTACAGGCCAAAGAGGGGGTAGGGGGGGGGGGGGGGTGCTGGGGCTACCGAGTCTCATTATGATGGCATTCATCTCCTGGGTTGTAAAGATGGGTGGATTTGGAGTCCTCTTTGAAAGGACTAGATCTCCCACAGGTTTTTTTTTTATCTAGTTGGCTAAATCGCAGAGGGCTATGTTGAGAACGTAATGTTCTGCCATATTAAATTTTCTCTCCCTCTGGGATAGGCTCAGTGCCAAGTTTGTCTCCTACATCCTCCCCGATGGCTCCCTACCTCTGTAATAGGGATTTCTCCCCAGAAATGTGTACTAGGGATTTTAAAAATATTACGGTTACTTATGGCGAGGGGAGGAGTTAGGAGATTTTAAGGAGTTATATAAAAAAGTTCATTTTTCTCTGAAGGATTATTTTAGGTTCCTTCAGGTTTGAAACTTTGTGGATAAAAAGGAGGTCAAAAATGCTGCCAAAAGAGCACTATGTTTGAAAAATTATGCAAAAGGGAAACCACTCAAAAATAAGTGATTTCACTTATATATAACCACATATGTTTAAATTCTAGATTATGGGGTGAACTGGCCTAAACAAAATAGTGGGAGGAAGATCTGGGTGGTACATTGTAAAGGGATGAATTGGAGACCATCTGTAAGACTGCAGTCTCTATTTCGGTTTCTGTGTTTTTACAGGAATCTATGCAGAAAATCTTACACAGATGGTGTGACAGAGCTCCTGTACTCCATCCGAGTACTTCCGCCCAATCCACTTCCTAGCCACTTTCAGGAACCCTGGAACACTTCCCCCTCCCCCCCCCCCCAGTCGCTGAAGCTTCACTGGGGTCCTTCTGGAGCTCTTCCACCCGACCAGGCTGCAGCTCTCCTTCCAGGCAGCTATCTTCCCCTCTGCCTTTTCCGCTGCAGCTTTCCTTCCAGTGGATCCCAGGGCTGGAGGGATCCTGCAACCAGCAAACAGGTCTGAAGACTCTGTTGCTGGGATCACTAAAAATCCACACAGGACACATGTTTCAAAAGGAACTAACATGCCAAGCTTTATTTTTATTAGGGACTAGCCTAAATGATTATAACAAAGATTGCAGTGACAAACTTAATAAAATACAAATAAACAAAACATGTCAGAAAATATGCACGGAAATATAATAACATAATAACATATCTACAAAGGGCTAGGGAAGTCAATAACCAACACAAAATATCTCGCCTGCCTGTAGAATTAGCAATATGCAAATCTACCCAAATCTGCAAATTAGCAAGCTTTGCTGTTCAGGTAGTGCAAATAGCTGTTCCTAGATCCTTGCAACCAACAGGTGGTGCTGTACAGGTTCCACAGCCAAATTCACCTAGTTGATTGCAAGCATTAGCAAGACAGGAGAACACACTAACATTTAACCACAAACAACCACATTACACACACACCCTGCACCCACAATGGACATAGGGTGACTTAAACATTGGAATCACTCAGATACCTAATTAAATTGTCCATCTTAAGCTCTTCGTGATGGTGACTACCGTTGCAGATGGTATACCACCCCGGTCCAATTATTCAGAATGGGTAAAACCCCTAGTGATCTGTGTTGCAGGGGATGTGGACTCAAAGGTTTATATATCCAAATGTGGTGGGATTGCCCTAAAGTAAACATGTTTTGGAGTCAGGATAAGGGGATAATGGGTGAGGTATCCCAGAGATTGATAGAATTAAATTCCTGGTCCTTCCTTCTTTTTAAACTGGTAAAGGGTCTGAGCAGACATAAGCAAAAAATGATATAATAAGATTACTTTAGTGGCCAGATGGTCACTTGTGACCAATTGGATTAATTAAGAGGTTCCATTACTTAGGGAGGTCAGGTCCATGATAGGACATAAAAAACTAGCTTATGGCAGTGGTAAGAGGTGGGAAAACTACCTTTCAAATTTTGTGCATGGTAGGAAGAATTGTGTCTCCGAGGGAATGAGTTGTGAGTATAAGCTTCTGACCCGACAGCAGACGGCTACCCTGTCTCCCCTTCCCTTTCCCTCCCTCCCTCCCTCCCTCCTTCCTTTCATTTTTTTATTTTTCTTTTTTGTCAAATGTTTGTTTCAGAGCTCCTCTGCTTTTGGAATCAGGTAATGTCTATTTTTAATTATTATGTGTGAACAAAAAAAAAAATGGCATATATAGAGAAGAGGATATTAGCTATAATCTATTATTGTACTGACAGGTAATCATGTCCTAACGCTTTTATGGCAACCTCATAAAATATCTAAATGTATTTATATTACTTTCTTTATTCAGTTAGTTTATTTTAACTGTATAATATGTGATGTTTATGTATTTTTTTCTTAGGATCTTGTACATTGTAACCAGGGGTCAACTCCTGGGCAAAAAAGTGTGGGAACTTACTCAAGATCCACCTCCCCAAAAAAAACTAATTATAAGCTTGTATGCATATATATATAGCTAAGTGAAGGGGTGACCGTGTGTGGGGGCTGAAAGTGATTGGGGATGGTGATATTGTATATTGAGGGGGTATCAGTGTGTGTATGGGGATGATAGAGTGTGTGTGGGGGTAATAGTGTGTGTGGGGGTGACAGTGTGTGTGCGTGTGTGGGAGGGTGACAGGGTGTGTGGGGAGGTGACAGGGTGTGTGTATGGGGAGAATGACCGGGTGTGTGTTTGGAGAGGTGACAGGATGTGTGAGGGGGCTGTGACAGGGTTTGTGGGTGGGGGGCTGTGACAAGGTGTTGGTAGGAAGGCTGTGAGACGGTAGATGGGCTGTGAGGTGGGTAGGGGGTCTGTAAGTGGGAAGGGGTCTGTAAGTGGGTAGGGGGTTGTAAGGTGGGTAGGGGTTCTGTAAGGTGGGTAGGGGGACTGTGAGGTGGGAAGGGGGGCTGTGACGAGGGAAGGGGGGCTGTGAGGTGGGTAGGGGTTCTGCCAGGTGGGTAGGAGAATTTGAGTTGGTAGGGGGGCTCACTAAGTTACTGACAGACACACACACACAGACACACACACACACACACACATTTCCCTCCAACACTCACAGATTATAATTTTTTTAAATTTAAATCCACCCAGCCTCCCTACCTTTGGGAGAGCTGGTGGATTTTTTACCTGGGATCCAGTGGGGCTGCTGGCCTGGCTGTGCAGGCAGGAAGGCCGGGCTGTCCTGCAGGAATGTGTTCCTGCAGGATGCGAGCCCTGATTTTAACCCGATTTTTCACATGTCCTTAAAATAAAGATTTTTTTTTAAAGTACAAATAAGGGATTATTTTTTTATTTGAATTTTTTTTAATTTGTTTTTAAAAAAAAATTATTTATAATTTTTTCAGATTATAATGAGCAGTGTATGGGGTACAGAATAGAAGCAGGGGGATTGGGGTAACAAAATAAGTGTATATCTTCACTGTGTAACTTTGCAATGTCTATTTTGTTTTCTTTCTATATTTTGTACAATCCTTATTTGTATTTTACACATAAATAGTTATTAACTCTTGTGGATAAGCTGTGAGCTGCATATCTCGGTGGTCTATTATGTCCAGTCTCGTCATAAGGTGTCTTGTGTGTCTGTAGGTCTTGATCTGGGGTCAGGGGAAGCTTGGGGGAGTTTCGAATGGTCAGTGCTCTCAGGGAGCTTAAGATAGGGTGTTTGCGTTGGTTATCGCTTTATGAGTGTGTGTGCGGTGGGAGTTTTCCTTTCGGGGGTGTGTGTTCAGGTATCAGTATTTTCAGTAATCTTAATTTTGTCTTTTTGGTGTGTGAGTCTGTGTGAGGTGTGAGTGGTGTCCGCGGTCTAGTTGGGGGTTGACAGGTTGCTGTTGGGTAGGGGAGAAGGTTGTGTTGTTTTGCGATGCAATGTTCGGTTTTGTGTTTTGGCTGTGGGTGGGGGATTGTGCCCGGGGCTGGGGAGCAAGTGTTGTTTGGGAGGTGGGGGAGGGAGAGGAGGGGGTGGAGGGTGGGCCGGTGGTGGGTAGCCAGTTATATGTGGGCGATTTTAGGTGTGAATCAAGTTGTATATGATCCATGGATCCCAGATTTTGTTATGGTTGTGGGTTGTATCGTGAAGTAGGGCTGAGAGTTTATCCATCTCTCTGGTTTCCTCCGCTTTACAGAGTACTGCCCCTATGGTCGGTATGTTTTGAATAATCAGTTTTTATTAAAGTGTGAATAAGATAAAGTTTAGGCTCGCAGGCCCGCAGTAATAACAGAATGCAAGAGTACAATGTAAAAACATTATATATCCAGAAAGAAATTACATTCAGAGACAGAGTCAGTTTCATTTTCAATATCAGTTTACATCAAATCTCATGTTTCAGTTGTAACTGTGTTCTTCAGCAGGTATTGCAATGCTATGTTGCGTTAATACCGTGGTTAACCAAACAAGTCCATCAAGAACTAGATTAATGTGGACATATTAATGTACAGAATTTCCTTGAAGTTGCGCGTCTACTAACGATTAGTATCGTCAATTCTTGTCGATAAGTGTGAAAGTGTCACATATTGTGTTGAGATGTGGTATGACCCAGAGGGGGTCTGTTTATAGGTGGTGGTAGTGTGTTGGCATGGCACAGAACAACTATTGTAGATGGGAAGAAAATAAAATGGTACAGGTCCATGAAGTCTAATTATAGTGTATTAAATATCCCCTCCAGTTGTATGATCTTCGTCGGTATGTTTTGATTGTCCCATTGTTCAGCTATTGTGCGCCTGGTAGCTAGTGCGATTTTGGCAAGCAGATGGTTCTGTGATCTGATTAGAGCGGAATGAGGTTTAGAGAGCAGCCAGACCCACAGGTGTCAGGGTACCTGTTGTCTCTACCTCAGAGGAGGTGAGACACTTAGACGTTCATCCTCTCAGAGGGGCTGACTCACTCGTTCCTCGCAGTTCTCTCGGCCGTTTACACGCCGGCCGTTTACACGCCGGCCGCGAGGGACCCGCTTCCTTTTATGACGCGGCGCTCAGTAGCCGACATCATGACGACAATCCGTTCCGACCTGTCAATCAAGTCCCGAGCACGAATCAGGACTCGTCGGGGGCGTGATTACCTATCTAGAACCAGGGTATAAAGTAGGGCTTTCTGCATTTGTTCATTGCCCTGTCGTGGTTCTGCTTGTCTAGTCACTCAGTGCTCTTGTTATCTATTTGTCTCTTTGGTTTTGACCCGGCTTGTTTGTTCTACCCTGCTTACCTCTATTACCCTTTGACTCGGCTTGTCTCTCGCTTATCTGCTCTCTCGTTCCCTCGACCTCGGCTTGTCTCTAGACCATTCTTTGCTTACTCCTTACGTTAGTCCGGTCATTCTAAGGTCCGGTATACGTACCTACCTCCTGTTTGTACTTTGCGTGTTGGATCCCTGTCCCGATCCTGACATTACGACAGGGCCAATGGATCCTGCAGGTACAAACACTCAGGTTGGTTCTTCCGACTCTAGATTTGAGGCCATGGATCATAGAATGGATCAGATGGCTCTAGCGCTGCAGGCTTTATTATCTCGTTCTAGTAATCAACCAGAAGAGATGCGTACTACATCCATCTCCCCTGTAAGTTCAGGTCTAGAGGTAGCCACAGTAGGTGCTTCTTCCCGTATTACTCCCCCTGTACGTTATGGTGGCTCTCCGGATAAGTGTCGTGGTTTTTTAAACCAGATAGGTATTCATTTCGAATTACAACCCCGCTCCTACCCTACAGATAGGGCGAAGGTTGGATTCATTATCACACTACTCATTGATAAAGCTCTGAGATGGGCCAATCCATTGTGGGAGAATGATAACCCGTTAGTCTATAATTATAATGCCTTTGTCGCTGCTTTTAGAAGAACTTTTGACCCTCCAGGTAGAAAGGTCAATGCAGCTAGATTACTGTTGCGCCTTAGACAAGATAACCGAACCCTTGTGGATTATGCACTAGAGTTCAGGTCCTTGGCGGCAGAAGTTAAGTGGAATGAACAGGCTTATATAGACGTATTTTTAAACGGATTATCAGATGAAATTCTAGACGAGGTTGCTACAAGAGAGCTTCCTGAAAATTTGGAGGATTTAATTTCTTTTATTTCTCGTATTGATGAACGTTTAAGAGAGAGGCAGAACACTCGAGATAGAACCCGTAGACCTTCCTTTAAACTAGCTCCCTCATTTCAAAGTCCTGAATCCACAACCTCAGCTTTTCCAGAACCTATGCAGATAGACAATACTCGCCTCTCAGAAGAAGAGAGACAGTACAGGAGAAGGGAGGGGTTGTGTATGTATTGTGGAGTAAGAGGGCACCTACGCCTAAATTGTCCTAATCGCCCGGGAAACGCTCGCACCTAAGTTTCAGGCAGGCCTTGGGTGTTTCTATTTTGTCCTCTATACATAATTATAAAGATCACAGGCTTCTGCTGCCTGTTTCTTTAGCTTGGGAGAAGGGAGTACTAAAAACTATGGGGTTGGTAGATTCCGGAGCTGCTGAGAGCTTTATTGACCAAGTTTTTGTTACTAAACACTCTATTCCATCCCAGCTAAGGGATACACCCTTGGCCGTTGAGGCCATAGATGGTAGACCATTATCTGAACCTGTTATTTTTCGTGAGACCATACCTGTTAACTTAACTGTTGGTATCCTACACGAGGAAGGTATATCTCTTATGCTTATTTCGTCTCCTTCTGTTCCTATAGTCCTGGGGTATCCGTGGTTAAAGAAACATAACCCTATTATTGATTGGGAACTAGGGGAGATAGTCTCATGGGGCCAGGGTTGCCAGAGCAGGTGCTTACAGAAAGTCTCACCAGTTTGCGTCGTTAACGCACCGGCTAATTCTACCCAATCTACAGACGTACAAATACCGCCTCTGTACCTGGATTTAAAGGCAGTCTTTGACAAAAAGAATGCTGACACTTTACCTTCACACAGGCCTTTTGACTGCAAGATCGGACTCCTGCCTGGGACCATGCCTCCGAGGGGTACGGTATACCCTTTATCCACTAAGGAGAACTTAGTCTTAGAGGAGTATATTCGTGAGAACCTAGACAAAGGATTCATTAGGAGATCCTCCTCTCCTGCCGGGGCCGTTTTTTTTTTTGTGTGAATAAGAAGGATGGTACGTTAAGGCCTTGCATTGATTATCGAGGCTTGAATAAAATAACTATCAGAAATGCCTACCCGATTCCTTTGATTACTGAGCTCTTTGATCGTCTAAAAGGCTCCAAGATTTTCACCAAGTTAGATCTCAGAGGGGCGTATAACTTGGTGAGAATTCAGCAGGGAGACGAGTGGAAAACAGCGTTCAATACCCGTTATGGGCACTATGAGTACACGGTAATGCCTTTTGGGCTCTGTAATGCACCGGCAGTATTTCAGGACCTGATCAATGAAGTTCTTAGGGAATTTCAACATGATTGCGTTATTGTATATTTGGATGATATACTAATACACTCTAGAGAAATTGAGACCCACCACAGACAAGTCAGAAGGGTATTGCGCAAACTTCTACAACATGGGTTGTACTGCAAATTGGAGAAATGTAGTTTTGACCAATCTCAGATAAACTTTCTTGGTTACGTGATTTCTGGGGACGGGTTTAAAATGGATCCGGATAAACTCCAGTCTATTTTAGATTGGCCATTACCCAGGGGTCTCAAGGCCATTCAGAGGTTTATTGTATTCTCCAATTATTATAGGCGTTTCATTAAAGGATACTCTTCTATTATTGCTCCTATTACCAATATGACCAGACAGGGGGCTGACACTAAGACTTGGTCTACTGAAGCTCTCGTTGCTTTCAAGACACTCAAGGAACTTTTTGCTTCTGCACCGATTTTAGTTCACCCTGATACGACTTTGCCTTTTCTACTCGAGGTAGACGTGTCAGAGACAGGTATAGGCGCTATCTTGTCTCAAAGGTTAGGTGTGGATAAACCGTTACATCCATGTGGTTTTTTTTCCAAGAAATTATCTGGTCCTGAAAGCAGATATGACATTGGTGACAGGGAACTACTAGCGGTTATCATGGCTTTAAAGGAGTGGAGACATTTATTGGAAGGGACCTTGCATCCTGTTACTATTTTGACGGATCACAAGAACTTGTCCTATATTGGGGAGGCCAAGCACTTGTCCGCCAGGCAAGCTCGTTGGTCCTTGTTCCTCACTCATTTCAATTACGTGCTCACTTATAGACCTGGTTCTAAGAACTCTAAAGCCGATGCTTTGTCTCGCCAACATGAACCTTCTACTATATCTGAGGCGGTTTTGTCTTCTATAGTTCCCAAGTGCAATATTATCGCCAACACGAGTCTCAGGATTCATTCTCCGTTGCTTGCCGAGATCATGAAGTTACAGCATCTGGCTCCTAGACAGGGCCCTGGGGCACGGTATTTCGTTCCTCCTGAACTCCAACTGGAACTGTTACAGTGCTTTCACAACAGTAAGGTGGCTGGGCATCCTGGCATTCGCAAGACGTGTGCCTTGATCTCTAAAGATTTCTGGTGGCCTTCACTACGTAAGGATATTAGGGATTTCGTCGGAGCATGTGAGGTCTGTATGAAGACTAAACAACCTCATACGCTTCCATGTGGGTTTTTGCATCCCTTGGAAATTCCCGAGAGACCGTGGTCCTGTCTGGCTAGGGACTTCATTGTCGATTTGCCTGTTTCTAAAAAACAGACTGTTATTCTCACGGTGGTTGACAGGTTTACTAAGATGGCTCATTTCGTGCCCTTACCTAAACTTCCATCTTCTCCCGAATTGGCTGAGATATTCGCGAGAGAGATTTTTCGTTTACATGGGATACCTTCCGAAATTGTTTCTAATAGAGGTTCCCAATTTGTTTCCCGTTTTTGGAAATCCTTCTGTTCTCAACTGGGCATCAAATTGAATTTCTCTTCTGCCTATCATCCCCAGTCTAACGGAGCTGCTGAACGCACCAACCAAACGATTGAACGATTGGGTCGGTCTGATTCCTTGGGCGGAGTTTGCACACAACAATCTCGTTTGTGATTCTACTCGTTCTAGCCCCTTTTTCATGAATTATGGCTTTCATCCTTCCATTCTTCCCTCGGTTTCTCCTTCCCAAGGGGTACCGTCGGTTGATGTTCATGTTGCCAATTTGAGGAAGTTGTGGGATCAAACTCGACAAATTCTCCTGCATAATTCCGCGTTGTTCAAGAAACACGCTGATAAGCGTAGAAGGGCGGCTCCGGTTTTTGTTCCAGGTGATAGGGTATGGCTGAGTACCAGAAACATTCACTTGAAGGATCCTTCTATGAAATTCGCCCCTCGTTACATTGGTCCATACAGGGTTCTGACTCGAATTAACCCAGTTGCGTATCGTCTGGTCCTTCCATCTGCCTTACGCATTCCTAACTCCTTTCATGTTTCCTTGTTGAAGCCTCTAGTATGTAACAAGTTTTCCTCCACTGTATCCTCTCCTCGCGCTGTTCAGGTTGAGGGTCAGGAGGAGTATGAGATCAACTCCATCCTCGATTCTCGAATCTCTCGGGGGAGGTTACAATATCTTGTTGACTGGAAGGGATATGGTCCTGAGGAGAGGACTTGGGTACCTCAGGATGATGTGCATGCTCCTCGCCTCCGCAGGGCTTTTCACTCTCGTTTTCCATCTCGCCCCGGTTCCTTCCGCCCGGTGGGCGTTTCTGAGAGGGGGGGTACTGTCAGGGTACCTGTTGTCTCTACCTCAGAGGAGGTGAGACACTTAGACGTTCATCCTCTCAGAGGGGCTGACTCACTCGTTCCTCGCAGTTCTCTCGGCCGTTTACACGCCGGCCGCGAGGGACCCGCTTCCTTTTATGACGCGGCGCTCAGTAGCCGACATCATGACGACAATCCGTTCCGACCTGTCAATCAAGTCCCGAGCACGAATCAGGACTCATCGGGGGCGTGATTACCTATCTAGAACCAGGGTATAAAGTAGGGCTTTCTGCATTTGTTCATTGCCCTGTCGTGGTTCTGCTTGTCTAGTCACTCAGTGCTCTTGTTATCTATTTGTCTCTTTGGTTTTGACCCGGCTTGTTTGTTCTACCCTGCTTACCTCTATTACCCTTTGACTCGGCTTGTCTCTCGCTTATCTGCTCTCTCGTTCCCTCGACCTCGGCTTGTCTCTAGACCATTCTTTGCTTACTCCTTACGTTAGTCCGGCCATTCTAAGGTCCGGTATACGTACCTACCTCCTGTTTGTACTTTGCGTGTTGGATCCCTGTCCCGATCCTGACAACAGGTCCATGGGGATATCCGTGTGGAGGAGTCGGGACATTAGGTCGCTACAGCCTTCCATAGTTGGGCTATGTGGGGACATTCCCACCATGTGTGGATGTAGGTGCCCCGGGATCCACATCCCTTCCAGCACCTTTCCGTGGTTGAGCATCGTATTTGACATAGTCTTAAGGGTGTCAGGTACCATCGGAGGAGCGTTGTTTTGTAGGCTTGCTCCTTGTGATTGACACATATTGTAAGGGACGCCGTAGTCTCCCATATGTCACCACAGTCTGAGGGGTCTTCAGGGAGGTGTTGGTTTCAGCTATACCTTTCCCATGCCTTTGTGTAGGAGAGTGCATCTGTTGGGCAAGCAGAGTTTAATTGGAGATAGATAGAGGATATTTGTCCTTTTTGGATTGGGTTGTGTACACAGTTCTTTTCAAATTGGGTCAGGTCGGTGGTAGCCGTGTTGGCGTGTCGGGAGTCTTGGAAGAAGCTTTGGACCTGCATGTATCTGAAGTGGTTGAAGGTGGTCAGTGGGGTGTGTCTGGGTAGGTCTGGGAATTGAAGCCGTTGTTTGGATCTGAAGTAATGGTGGAATCGTGTGAGTCCATTGTCTTCGAAATGCGTGAAGTCTTGGGGAGTCATTCCTAGAATTAATTATTTGTTTCTTAGGAGTGGGGTCAGAAGTGATGGTCTGTTGATGAGTGGTATCTTATTTGTGATCTTGTCCCACACCAGGAATGAAGTGCGTAGGGCTGGGGTCGTGTGTGGGGTGACGGGTCTGAACTGTTTCAGGAGCCATAGGAGTAGTGAGGGGTGGTCCCCCCCTAGGCGGTCGTGCTCAAGGTCCACCTACATTTTGGGGCCTGGTGGGGCATGTAGTTGCTGTATTTGTGCTAATTGGGCGGTTTGGAAATAGTTATAGAAGTTGGGGAGTCCCAGACCTCCCGTTTTTGTATTTTTATACATTGTGACCCTCTTTATTCTGAGTTTTTTGTTAGACCAGATGAAGTTGTCTATTTTGGTTTGGAGTATTTTGAATTTGTTTCGGGATATTGGGATGGTTAGTCTTTGGAAGAGGTATAGGAATCTGGGGAGCAGGTTCATCTTGATGGAGGCTATCGTCCCTAACCATGAGATGGGCTTGTTGTTCCAGTTCTGGAGGTCTGTGAGTGCTTGTTGGAGTAGGGGGGTGTAGTTCAGGGTATATGTGGAGTCAAGGTTAGCGGGAAGGAGTATCCCGAGGTACGGACTGCTATGTTCTTTATATCTAAATTAGTGCGAGGATCGAAGGTTGTCGAGAGTCTGTTCCGGTATCTCTATCAGGAGGACTTCTGTCTTGTTAAGGTTAGGTTTGTATCCCGAAATGGCTGCGTATTCTTCCAGGAATGTTAATAGAGGTGGAATGGATTGGGACGGGCTAGTGAGTGTCAGGAGAATGTCATCGGCATATGCCGCTATTTTCTATTCGGTTTGTCTTACTTTGAGGCCGCGTATTGTTGGGGAGTCTCGTATCTTCTGCAATAGGGGTTCAAGGGAGAGGGCGAATAAGTGTGTGGAGAGCGGGCATTGCTGTCTGGTACCATTTCCGATCTGGATTGACGTGGCTTTTGCATTGGGTATGAGGAGGTTGGCTGTCGGGTTGTCATAGAAGGTGGTTAGGGCCGTGATAATCGAGGTGGGAAATCGGAATTTCCGTAGGAGGGTGAAGAGGAAGGGCCAGAAAAGGCGATCAAACTCCTTTTCCGTGTAAATGGAGAGGAAAAGGGATGGGATCTTCCTATGTAGTGCCACGCAGATGAGGCCTAGTGTGCGTCTGGTGTTATCGCTGGTTTGTCTGGATGGGATAAATCCGACCTGGTCAGGGTGGATCAGTTTCGGGAGGAAAATTTGTATGCGGTGTGCTAGGAGTTTGGTGAATATTTTGGTGTCGACATTGAGGAGAGAGATAGGTCTATAATTTCCCTGATCAAGATGTGTTTCGTTTGGCTTTGGAATCAGGCAAATATTTGACCTCAGCATGTCTTCTGGTATTATTTTGTCTCCTTGTAGTAGTGAGTTGTATAGCTCGGTGAGGTGGGGTAGGAGTGTGTCTGAGAATGTTTTGTAATAAAGGCCCGAGAAACCGTCCGGTCCTGGGCATTTGTGTGGTTGGATCGATTTTAATGTTTGTGCCACTTCTTCTGCGGTGATGGGGGCTGCGAGTTGTGTTCTTGCGGCATCATTCAGTGAGGGGAGGGGGATGTCTCTGAGATAAAAGTCTATGGTTCGCTGTACTTTTTTTATTTTTAATTTTTAATTAAAATTTGTAATTAAAATCTATATGGTTGTTAAAATTAGGGTCAATTTTTGTTTGCTTGCCTCATAAAAAAATCCAATTTATCATGGATTTACTATTTATTATTCACTAAATGTTTGCATGTACTGAAAAGCATACATTTCTTGTGTGCACACCCTAATGAAATGTGCTTCTAATATATACAGTTGCAAGAAAAAGTATGTGAACCCTTTGGAATGATATGGATTTCTGCACAAATTGGTCATAAAATGGGATCTGATCATCATCTAAGTCACAACAATAGACAATCACAGTCTGCTTAAACTAATAACACACAAAGAATGAAATGTTGCCATGTTTTTATTGAACACACCATGTAAACATTCACAGTGCAGGTGGAAAAAGTATGTGAACCCTGAGACTAATGACATCTCCAAGAGCTAATTGGAGTGAGATGTCAGCCAACTGGAGTCCAATCAATGAGATGAGATTGGAGGTGTTGGTTTCAGCTGCCCTGCCCTATAAAAAACACACACCAGTTCTGGGTTTGCTTTTTACAAGAAGCATTGCCTGATGTGAATGATGCCTCGGAAAACAAGCTCTCAGAAGACCTACGATTAAGAATTGTTGACTTGCATAAAGCTGGAAAGGGTTATAAAAGTATCTCCAAAAGCCTTGCTGTTCATCAGTCCACGGTAAGACAAATTGTCTATAAATGGAGAAAGTTCAACACTGCTGCTACTCTCCCTAGGAGTGGCCGTCCTTTAACCCCTTAAGGACCAAACTTCTGGAATAAAATGGAATCATGACATGTCACACACGTCATGTGTCCTTAAGGGGTTAAAGATGACTGCAAGAGCACAGAGCAGACTGCTTAATGAGGTGAAGAAGAATCCTAGAGTGTCAGCTAAAGACTTACAAAAGTCACTGGCAAATGCTAACATCCCTGTTAGCAAATCTACAATACGTAAAACACTAAACAAGAATGGATTTCATGGGAGGATACCACAGAGGAAGCCATTGCTGTCCAAACAAAACATTGCTGCACGTTTACAGTTTGCACAAGTGCACCTGGATGTTCCACAGCAGTACTGGCAAAATATTCTGTGGACAGATGAAACCAAAGTTGAGTTGTTTGGAAGAAACACACAACACTATGTGTGGCGAAAAAGAGGCACAGCACACCGCTTTGCTGTGTCAGGGCCTGGACAGATTGCTATCATCGAAGGAAAAATGAATTTCCAAGTTTATCAAGACATTTTGCAGGAGAACTTAAGGCCATCTGTCTACCAGCTGAAGCTCAACAGAAGATGGGTGTTGCAACAGGACAATGACCCAAAGCATAGATGTAAATCAACAACAGAATGTCTTAAACAGAAGAAAATACGCCTTCTGAAGTGGCCCAGTCAGAGTCCTGACCTCAACCCGATTGAGATGCTGTGGCATGACCTCAAGAAAGCGATTCACACCAGACATCCCAAGAATATTGCTGAACTGAAACAGTTCTGTAAAGAGGAATGGTCAAGAATTACTCCTGGGGGGCGGAGCCAGCAGCCGAACGGAGCGGCCACACTTTCCCGAGCTCTGAGCTTAGGATCTACAATATTGCGGTAAAACGGCAAAAACAGCACCAATACCCGACCTCAAGCGGTCACACTGCTACCTAAGGGGGTAATGGGTCGAAAAAACGAAGCAAAGAGCGGACAGGGGCCCCTTCTGCCACGATATTGGTGAGATGCTGCGAGGCCCTCTGAGGCCAGCATGGGACAAGATGGCGTAGGGAGACGATGGCTCCTCGTGCTCCTCTGAGGGTCTCTCCTACAACACTGGGGTTGGGACTTTGAGCAGTCAACCAGCAGTGCCAAAAACCAAGCCACCGGCTGCCGGAGACCCAGTCACAGCCGCCCAACTCAAGGATATGCTTTCTGAATTAAGAGCGAACATAGCGGCGGACATGGCCCCTTACAAAGACGCCATAGATGGGGCCGTGCACAAAATAACCCTCCTGGAGGCTAAAACAGACACACAAGACTCAAGGCTCACCGCGGTGGAACATGCACTGGCGGAGCTCCAGCAGAAACAAAGAGCCACAGCTGACAGAACTGAAGCCCTGGAGGAGCGCAGGAGGCGAACCAACCTGAAAGTACGGGGAATCCCAGACTCGGTGAGCCCGACTGACTTACCACACTATATACGACGCCTGCTTAACCTCCTACTGCCGCCGAAACAAGCCAAAGCGGTCAGGATCGAGGGCATGTTCCGACTGCCGAGGCCGACGACTGCACCAGTGGAGGCGACGTCAGACCTAATAATTAGATTTCAAACCTTACAAGACAAGATCTCGATCCGTACATCCTCCTCTGTTGTTCGAGGGTTCAACCCTATCACTGTTCCCGGACCTCACCAGAGGCACCATCGCATGGCGCAAGACCCTACAGCCACTACTGCAGAAACTACAGGCAAAGGACATTCCCTACCGTTGGGGGTTCCCGAGAGCCCTGTCCTTTACCCATCAGGGCGCGACATACAAAGCTTTGAATTTCCAAGAGCTGGAACGTCACCTGCAAGGCCTAAACCTGAACGAACCAGCAAAGACAGCCACAATGAGTCTGGCGGGAATGAACCCCTCCACTGTACCGGAGTTCACCCCCCGCGCCACGCTACGCAAAACGCATGCCAGGGAAGAAACCTGAAATTTAACGCCTTAGTAGCTGGACTTTCATTCCCATGTCGGGCCCAAAGATGGACTCCACTGCATACTGAACTCAGATATTAAGCTACCGCACGTTGTTATTATTACTTTCTTTTACTTTCGTTATAGTTTTCCTCCGTTCCTCCACCACAAATAGTTGGCCACCTGAGGTCACGCTCCCTTCAGGCGCGTGACAAGGTATATAACACACCCTTAACAACAGGGGTTCACACCGGGGACCATACTACGGACCACCCCTACTCCTACCCCCCCCCCCCCCCCCCCAGTCATGATAAATAGATATTGCTCTTTCATTATCAGGACGGGGTCTTATTTATTCTTTTAAACAGGGGCTCCGACATTTTGGCCACCTAATTTAACAGAGAAAACTTACTGAGACCCCCTAACATGTTTCCTCACTAGCACAACCTTGTGCCCCTGGGGATCTCGTTAATAGACACCCCGACAGCCCATAACCAAGGCCATACTAGTCTCACTCTACCAACTAGATGAGTATAGGCTGAAAGGGGAACCCCTACAGGCACATAGTGTGGGACCATAGCCGCCGCCTCACGCACCCCATGAGACAGTACTACCGCTAGCAATACCCTACAGCCCAGACACTCGCCTAGCGGCAAACATATCAGCCTGACGAGACACTTGGTAGCTCACCCGTACTGCCCAGACTCCAAGCCAGGCTCCCACTACTCGAGCTTGGGTAATAATGGTTAAACAATTATATAATAAACATTAATTTACAACTTTCCGTTCAACTATTAAACGACATGCAACAGTCCTTAGAATAGCTTGGTTAGTATAAGCCTTATTTCAACGCTCAGTGACAACATGTGCACCAGAATGGGCATGTCTTGCAACATTAATTATTATTATTTTCTTATGTTATTCTTCTAATGTCATTGTTTTGCATCACTCATGAACCTGCTGCATGTTCACGCAACCTAGATATTCCTGACCAGCAGGATAGAAAACTGCATGTTTAGCCTGTGACATTACAACTACACCAATAAGGGTATGGCTAGAATAACACTGTTAAGCATCAATAGTTATTTTTTTTTTTTTTTTTTTTTTTTATTTTCATATTCACTTGTATTCTTCACTCTGCCATTCGGGCTGCATAGCACAGCCAAAACATTAATTTATTTACCGAATCTACTTAACGGATACGCTTCAAGTCTGATGATCCTTATGATTGAAGCACCGGCCTAGTCTTTTCAAGCAGACTTGTTTGTCCCAGCACTTAAAACACTGCAGTAGTATACAGCAAAGCCACCTAATTTACATATACTAACTTACTTTGCAGTAACACTTCACCATTGTTAAGCCTGTTATGTTGATCCTGCTTATACTTTATATCTTAAAAAATGTGCACAAACTCTTGCCAATGTTAAGCCTGTATGTATACATATAAGTTCGCTGTTGTGGCGTTTGATACTGTCATGTACCTATCTGCACAACAAAAATAAAGAATATAAAAAAAAAAGAATTACTCCTGACCGTTGTGCACGTCTGATCTGCAACTACAGGAAACGTTTGGTTGAAGTTATTGCTGCCAAAGGAGGTTCAACCAGTTATTAAATCCAAGGGTTCACATACCTTTTCCACCTGCACTGTGAATGTTTACATGGTGTGTTCAATAAAAACATGGCAACATTTCATTCTTTGTGTGTTATTAGTTTAAGCAGACTGTGATTGTCTATTGTTGTGACTTAGATGATGATCAGATCACATTTTATGAACAATTTGTGCAGAAATCCATATCATTCCAAAGGGTTCACATACTTTTTATTGCAACTGTATATATTTGTAACATACTGAAAATGTATATTTTATTAGTTTATTAAAATAATGTAGGATGAATGCCCACTTTAAGATTCCTTAAACTTATTCTGGAGGATATTCATTTGACATTAATCCATTTTTTTTTTATAATTTCTCATTTAGTAAAACATATTACTAATTACCTCATTGGTGCTGCTCAGTTGCATGTTAGTGCTCCATTGTTTTGTCAAATTTGAGGTTAAATTCATGTCAACAAGATTCATAGTCCCATTTTTTGGCACTGGTTGAGAACCTAGAGGCAAAATGTGTGGATTTAGTGGCACATCATTCTTTGAGATGTATGAGCGTTGAATATCACGAGAAGTTATACTCCAGACCCCTAAAAGCAGTTTAGCTTGCTATGAGTGTGACATCTTTTATCATTTTACAAAAAAGGGTATATTTCAATAGGAATTGGCACTTTTATACCCCTTGGCTGTCAGACAACCTGTCCTGTTACTTCCTTACAGTTAAGCTAAACTCAAGAGCCAGGCAATTATTCAGAGCACCTGCCTTGCAAAGACTTCTCATTGAGCTGCATTGGAAGTCTGTGATTGGACTTCCACAAAAAAGGTTTGCAAAAATATTTAATATGATATAAAAGAAAATGGAGTTATGGGTGATTTTTTACATTTTATTCCATATTATAAATTCCACAGACGCGATGGATATACTTCTGATGTCTGCATCTCAACAGAAGCAAAAAATGCTTTGGAGCCTAGCAGCAATCTAGGTACGATGGAAAACAGTTGCAAAATGGTTTCCTCCATTTTCAGGAAATAGGACCAGGGTACCCCTGGCATCATATCTACTACAGCAGCTCTGGTGGTAACAATATGTGGAATAACCCTTTAACCCCTTAAGGACACATGACATGTGTGACATGTCATGATTCCCTTTTATTCCAGAAGGTTGGTCCTTAAGGGGTTAAAGGACCACTCTAGGCACCCAGACCACTTCAGCTTAATGAGGTGGTCTGGGTGCCAGGTCCTTCTAGGGTTAACCCATTTTTTCATAAACATAGCAGTTTCAGAGAAACTGCTATGTTTATGAATGGGTTAAGCCTTCCCCCTATGTCCTCTAGTGGCTGTCTCATTGACAGCCGCTAGAGGCGCTTGTGTGCTTCTCACTGTGATTTTCACAGTGAGAGCACGCAAGCGTCCATAGGAAAGCATTGTGAATGCTTTCCTATGTGACCGGCTGAATGCGCGCGCAGCTCTTGCCGCGCGTGCGCATTCAGCCGACGGGGAGGAGAAGAGGAGGATCGGAGGAGGAGAGCAGGAGGAGATCTCTCCGCCCAGCGCTGGAAAAAGGTAAGTTTTTACCCCTTTCCCCTTTCCAGAGCCGGGCGGGAGGGGGTCCCTGAGGGTGGGGGCACCCTCAGGGCACTCTAGTGCCAGGAAAACGAGTATGCTTTCCTGGCACTAGAGTGGTCCTTTAAAGCAAAAATGGTCAAAATGATTATCAGGATTATTCACTAAAGTGAGAATTCTAAGTGAATTCTAAGTGAATTTAAAATTGAATTTAAAATTTGAGGCCAAAGTGGGCGAACGGGAAGCGCAGTTGACTTGGAGAATGTTTCCAGTCTGACAAGTTTTCCTTCAAAATTACTTTGAATTCTTACTTTAGTGAATATCCCTGTGTATATGTTCTGCACAAGCCTACATTTAGCTGAGGCTTGATTTATGCTCAGCCTATATGGTACATTTATAACTTTAATCCATGATATTCATTGGTATCAATTGTGGACTCCTCTGACCCACCACCCATATGTTCTTACCAGTAGTAAACTGCAGCATAGCACGGTCATTTTCAGTAAGTGACCTATTAAAGTCAATCTTTAATGTGAACATTTGTCCTCGTCTCACAATAAGATTTGGGATGTCAAACTCGGAGGTGTGGTGTTCACGTGCATTCTTAGACTTGAGAAGGTCAACTTTAGTGGCTTTCAGGGTCATTTCAAGGATCAAGAAGGGATTTGGTATTCTTTAAAGAAATGTATCTGAGAAAATGTATTGGAAATATTTGAAAAAAGGTTATACCTCTCATTAAACATGTTAACATTGAAAAATCATGTAAAAAAAGTGATGTAATTTGTTTGTATTTTCCTGCCTATTTTTCAGCCCTTTCAGGTATAGATGTATAATAATCTCATGGTGATTTAACAGAAAGAACAGAAGGAAGATCTCGTGGTTTCTCGTTACTATCCTGCTGATTTCTCTTTATGATCACCAAAATGTTGACTATATAGCACAGGGATAGGCAACCTTCGGCACTCCAGATGTTTTGGACTACATCCCCCATAATGCTCTTACACCCGTAATGCTGGCAAAGCATCATGGGAGGTGTAGTCCAAAACATCTGGAGTGCTGAAGGTTGCCTGTGCCAGATATAGTATATACATACAGTACATGTATATTTGACTGTAGGGTAAAAGTATATGAAAGCATATTTGACTAATGTGTGCTCTGTATTGGCTTTAAAGGACTCTGTAGCAACTAAAACAACACTAGCTTAATGAAGCTGTTCTGGTGTATATATCGTGCCTTTGTCACTGCTCAATTCTCTGCAATTTGGGAGCTTAATCACTTTGTGTATACAGCCCTAGTCACACCTCCCTGCATGTAACTTGCAAAGCATAATAAACAATTTCTGTAAAGTGAGATCTAATGTTTATGCTTCCTTTATGCAGATTCTGTTGAATTTAGAATTTTGTATCTTAATGCCTTCTAGACCCTGCAGGTGCCTCCTGTGTGTGATTAATGTACAGAGAGAAGATAAAACTAAATCTAAATCAAGTTAACATCTGATTGAGACACAAAAAACAGAGGAAGGTAGGGGTAGCACCACGGTATAAAGAAATATAGAATTAGCAAATAAATAAAAACAATTGGGAAGCTATAGTATAGTGCACAAATAAGTGAGTATAATAAAGTCCCAAGAGGAGTAAAAAAAAAAAAGTCCAATATATGAAAGTCCACAGTAATAGTATGGGGATTCACTTGCAGATAGTGCTGGTCCAACAGGATGTCTTCGTGATTCCTCAATGGGAATACCAGGTTGGGTTCAGCAGTGGGTTCCGTATGTAACAACAGAGAAAAGAAGGAATAATAGGGTAGTATGTTCTATCTGGGAGCAGATGAAAGGAATAAGATATAGTCCTACTCATTTTATGGAGCTGTAACTAGCTCCAGTATGAATGGCATACAGTGGTACAATCCCCACTTGCAAGGATACGTGGGAGTAGTGTATTTGTAGTATGAGGACCATAAAATATAAAAAGATTAAAAAGGAAACACAATAGTGCTTCTATGCCAAATTTAAAAAAAATAATAAATAATAATTGGTGATTTTTTTTGACACACATACCAATTTAAGAATACATGTACATGAACTTTAAGGGTTACTGCCAAAGAACACCCCAATATGTGTTCAGCAACATCTCCTGAGTACAGCCATACCACCCATGTATAGGTGTGCTCGGGTTCTCTGGGGGTTAAAAGTTTTCCAACTTGGAATTTTCACAGCTGGTCATCATGCACCCATGTCCCATTTGGAACATTTTTGAAGCCGGCCAATGTAATTTAACCCCATCAAACAATATATTTTTGAAAAGTAGACACCCTAGGGTATTTCAAATGGTGGTATTTTAACACTTTCCATGCACTAATTCTATGGATTCTCAGCTCCTATTAGGTGTTATTGCCAAAGAACACCCACATATGTGTTCAGCAACATCTCCTGAGTCCTGATGTACAGGTGTGTTGGGTTGTTTGGGGGGTGCAATGCCAAACGCCTGACATGTTTTTTCTCAAATTTTACATATCTTCTTTGCCTACTTATTTTATTGCCATGAGCGTGCATAAACTTGAAAAGTTGACATCTCATGGTATTGTATATGGAGTGTTTTGATGCCTTTGATTCAAACGTTTTAGTAAAAAAAATTGGAGAAAATGTGCAGTGGCAATATTTGAATTTTTATTTTTACACACACATTTGTGTTTAATTTAGGAGAGCCTGTTGGTTATTGCAAGAAAACACTCAAGGTTGTTTTCTGCAAGGCTTCCTTAGTACACCCATGCCCCCCCCCCCCCCCCCCCCCCCCCCCACCATGAGTAGGTTGGCCAGGATTTTGGGAAGGTCCAGTTACAATTGTATGACTTGTAATTTGAGTTGAAATTGAGAGTATTTCTTCTGATAGGTCTATCTTTAGTTTGGGGCTGATCACGTACCCCAGTTTTATTTATTGCCATGAAAGTGTATATATTTGAAACGTAGACACCCCAAGGTATTGTGTATGGAGTGCTTTGATGCCTTTGGTGCAACTTTTTTAGTGTGTGGTGGCAATTTTGCAATTGTCATTCTTACACACACATTGCTTTTTAATTGTGATTTAGGAGAGCCTGTTGTTGGTTATTGCAAGAAAACACTCCTGGTTGTTTTCTGCAAGGCCTCCTTAGTACACCCATGCATAGGGTAAACGTAACAAAAAAAATAAATAAAAATAAAATAACTGAACAGCAAATGTTACAAAAAATAAAAAATGGAGTGTGGTATCGTTTGACGCAGTCCCCAATGCAAAGTCCAGGCTATCCAGGGCAACCAGGACAGTGATATATAGTATCTTTTCTCTGCCCCCTCTTAAAACAGACTCTGCATCTTTTTGGGGGATTCTGCTTGGCTGCAGTAGAGGGAATTTTAAAAATAACATGTTTAGCCCCAACTCTGCTCTCTCCCATCACCGCCCTGGGAGTAGGTGCATCACGATACAAAATCCCCAAAATGATCTGGAGCTGAAACTGTAAAAAAACTCAGTTGCATTCTGGGGTTTGCTTTTTTGAACAACAAAAAAGCGTTGTGGGTTGCCATCTGCATTGAGCAGTTTGCAACCTTTTTGTACCAGGCCCTTGTCTTGCCTATAATTAGGAAGGGCTGCAGCAGCTGATCTGCCAGATGAACCAAACCCATATGCCGGTTATAGCCCTTGATGGCTGGCTTCCTTGTGCTCTCAGGTCTGCCACATACAGAGACTTCCAAAGACGTCTCAGTGTGGATGGTGGTAAGAAGGTACACATCCTTCTTGTCTCTGTACTTAACTGCCAACAGCTCCTCTTGGCGTAGAGCTGAGGTCTCCCCCCTTCGTAGCCGTGTGTGTGCAAGTTGTCCTGGGAAACCTGCGTGGTTCTTTTTGATTGAAACGCAAGCTACTGTATCAAAACAATACAGTAGCTTGGACAAAGGGACACTTGTATAAAAATTGTCTGTATACAGGGGGAATATCAGGTCCCAGACAACCTTGCCACTAGTTCCCATATGTTCTGGGCAACCTGGAGGGACAAGGTTGCTATCCTTTCGCTTTATACACCCGGAAGGCCTGAGTATACCCAGTCTCGCTATCACAGAGCTTATACACCTTTACACCATACCTAGAGTGCTTGGAAGGAATATACGGCTTGAATCCCAGCCTTCCCTTATACTTCATCAGGGTGTCCTCCACGCATATATTCCTTCCAGGTGTATAAGCCTCTGCAAAGCTGGCAGCGAAGTAGGTAATTAGGGGGTGGATTTTATGCAGCCTGTCAAACTGGGGATGCTCCCTAGGGGGGCACAGGCTGTTGTCGCTGAAGTGCATGAAATGTAGAATTATTTCATACCTCTTCCTCGACATACATTGGGAGAAAATGGGGTAGAGCAGATGGGGCTACTGCTCCAGTAGAAGCGGATAGAGGGCTTCTTTATTATACCCATCAGCAGAGTCAATGCCCAGAATCTTTAAAATTCTGGCACATCGATGGTGGCCCATTGCTCCTTTGCCAAAAAAAGAGTCAAGCTTTGCAGCACGGAACTGATCGGCATATAAATTAGTTTGGGCGACAATGTTGCCCAATACATTATCGCCCAGAAACACCTCCATTAACGGCTGAGGGTTAAATCATGCGACATCCAAATTGATGCCAGGATTTGCAGTGAAGGGTGGGATAGCTGGCCTCTGGTGATGAGGCACTACCCACTCCGAGCGGTACTGCCAGCTGGAGCAGCACGTCTCCTTCTGGCAGGGGGACTAGCAGGCATAGATACACCATAACTAGATACATCACTAGCAGCAGACACTGTATCTAGTGATGTATCCGAGCACCTGGCAGGGTCAAAATCAGGGTCGGAGTCAGACATAGACGTGTCAGACTCTAGCGCAAGGATGGCATACGCCTGCTCAGCGCTATACGACCTCTGTGACCCCTGTGACATGATCACAATCACTTTACCTAGTGACCTGTCACAAAAAAAACAAACAAAAAAAATTAACCCCTAAAAAAATGCACAGACAGCAAAATAAGTGCTGCTGTGCAAGAGCCTGTGATCTATCCAGTGATCACTGGCAGGATAGGGGTCATTAGCTCTGAAAAGAGCTTTTGGGTCTCACAAAAAAAAATCACAAAAAAATGAACCCAATCTCTGATTGGATGTCCCTAGCCTGCCCCTATGATGAGGCAGGCTAGGGACACCCCCAGAAGCCCCATGATGCACTGCCTTTAGAAAGGCAGCGCCATCTTGGGAGCCACATGGCTGAGGGTGGGTAGGGGGGTTTATAGGACTTTATATTAAATTTTTAATATATATCTCTATCTCTATATCTATATATATCTCTATATCTATCTTCGCTGAATGCCTCGACCCCTCAAGGCACTCAGCACATGCAGAGCATTGGAAGCCTGCCCGATGGTTTCCAATGCTCTGCTTAACTGCCGGGCGCCACATGGAGCGACCCGGAAGTGATCACCCGGTGCCTGGCAGAAATGAGCAGTATTGCACGATGCCTCAACAGCGAGGCATCGCAGCAATACTATCAAAGCGGCTGGAAGCGATCACGATCGCTTCCAGCGCTCAAAATAGCCATGGACGTATCGGGTACGCGATCAGAAAGGGGTAAAACAAGCTGATACTAGGTTGGAGGTAGGCAACCTTTGCCACTCCAGATGTTGTGAACTACATCTCCCCTGATGTTTTACCTGCATCATGGCATTGGCTATAAGAAAATTATGAGAGATGCAGTCCACAACATCAGGAGTGACAATTGTACCTTTGTACTAAGTCGTAAAATTATAAGTTATAGAAGGACTCCTAGCTAGGATGCATTTAATCAATCTACACCTACGCGGCTATTCACTAAATTGAGAATTAAAAGTGAATTCAAAGAGAATTTCAAATTTAAAGCCACAGAAGCTAAACTGGAATTGTACATTACTTTACAGATTTTATATTACATAGATTTGTTTTAAAGTCAGGGTTAGGGCTAGCGATTGAGCTATGCTTCCATTAATCTTAGAGCTACCTAAGATTGGTGGGAGTTACACTCCCGAGCAGCAACTTCTACTTGTGGTTCCTATCTTTAATTTTTCTCCTCTCCTTTTAATGATATGCTCCTCATCTGCAAAATTAATTTCAGATGAAGGATGAATAGGTGATATATTGAAGTGCAACTCATACTATTTCAGGCTGGCTGGGATATGTACATCATTGTTCTGTCCTGAGGAAAGCGGCCATTCAGTGTAATTCTGTACATATTGGGTTTTAATAAATGATGTAACAGCACACAACACAAACATGGCCCGTCAGCTAAAATAACACAATAAAACAATGATAGATTTATTCCCTGAACAGTGATTTGTGGGAAGTTAAAAACTAAGTTGGAACATCTTTGCCAGCTAAATTTTGGAACATATGACTAATGCTTATCTCTTTCCAACTTGATTATTTTATGTATCATCTTCCAGTTTGCTTTTCAATTAATTAACTACAACTACTGTTTAATGAATAAACACTGATGATTTCCTTGTAATATGTGGCATACACGGTCAACATACAAAATCAGGACAAATAACTATTTGCTGTATTTTCTAGCAGTAATTGTATACACATTATTGTAAACAATTCCACTTTTTGCTTTGCATATATACACACGAAAAAAAATTATATGCATTTTTGTCAGAATATTTGTATGGCTATGTGGATAAAATACTTTGTTAATAATGTAACAAAGTATGGAGCTCCGAGACAACACATTTACATGTATTCTTTTCAAATATGTTAATGTATTTATTCAATACTGAAGTAACAAGCTGTCATGGTTATCACTGTTACTTTCATCCTTGCATGAATGGGGCTCCTAATGTTCCTACAAGAGAGGTTTGCATTGTTTGTTGTATACCAGAGTGGGTACCACAAAAAACTCAGAAGAGACTGCCTGTCCAATATAAAATTACTCCAGTCTCAGTTCAACAGGGATAATCATACCACTATTCGGCAGCGCAACGAAATAATGTACTATAACAAACGCACATTGAAGCTGTAACATTCAATAAATATGAAGCACTAACCTGGAATTTGACTTTTGTATCTGTAATCTTCAGTGAACGGTTATAATGTGCCAAGTAATTGTTTCTTTTTATTGCACCTCACAAGGCTGACGTCAGGAACCATACACCAATTAAAACACATTTAGGAAATATGAGCAGGGTGTACATAAAGGTGCGCAAATAGAAGGAAAGCCAATGTGAGAAATGCACAATGCCAAAAACCCATCCCTACCACATCACAAACAACAATTTATAATAATTAGAGGTGTGCAGTAAAAAGGAAATCCTCACTTAGTGCCTACGTTGGCTTGCAAAGGGCACTGCATTAATGATTTGCATTACTCTCTCTCTCTCTCGTTGCAGTTCAGGTTCCAAAGTGTCCCTTTAAGCATTGTCTCATTACTAGGAAAAAAAATTTTGCTTAGGAGAAGGAGACATGAA
Organism: Pelobates fuscus; assembly: GCF_036172605.1. Classification (NCBI taxonomy): domain Eukaryota; kingdom Metazoa; phylum Chordata; class Amphibia; order Anura; family Pelobatidae; genus Pelobates; species Pelobates fuscus. The sequence goes on along the minus strand of NC_086320.1, from coordinate 269,397,013 downwards.
TAAATGTGAAAATATAGCTAACAGAAAATACTGGATTGTAGTTTCATAGGTTTGGCTTTATACTGCTAATGGGACAGGTATGAAGCAAGCCTTGTGATTTTGATCCAGTCGCGTACGTAAATGTACATTTTCCCACATTTTTCATATTGGCAGTCTATAAGTGCTAAAGTGTTGGCACACCCTTTATGTCAGCAGTCTTGAAAGGATTAAAAAAAAAAAGTTGTCTGTCAACACTGAGAGGCATTGAATTAGTTCATGGAATGGTGAGGTGCAGTGTAATAATGTTTATGTGTAATTATGTGTCAGATATGCAATTTGTGTTTCTGTTTGTGCAATGGAGCTGTGCACCTCCCAAACAAGGTGGCATGTTAAACTGGCGTGCATGCATGTCAGGGTGAGCAGCAGACATGTTTACAACCCTCTCTTTGTGGTCATGTACACAGAGCTTCTAAATTCCCCTGTTAGGAAAAAAAAAAACCCGAGTTTGAGTAGTGCAGAGAGGGCAAGGGGAAGAATGTATGCCAGTTGTATCTCAGAAATGGAACGGATATCAACCCAGGAAGGCACAAAAGGTTTCAGAAATTGGGATAGTCCCATTAAATTTGTCCCCTCCCCCACAAAAATGCATCTTCACCCGTGTGTCCCTTATTCCCCCACTCAAATTTCTTACCCCTTTTGTGTTTATTATTTCCCCCTTTTGGTCTTACACTTCCCTTTAGCATATCTTATCCTCCATTTTCCCCTAAGGGTCTATTACACCCCATCCTTTGTGTGTCTCTTTCTACATCAGCCCTTTGTGTGTATCTTTCTCTTCCCTGCCCCTTCGTGTGTATCTTTCTCCAAAAGGTAGAAATAGACCGTCAAAGGTAGAAATAGACCAAGGTAGAGGATGCTCTTTGTTGGTCTATTTCTACCTTTCACGAAACCTCCCGTGCCACAGCCTGCTGAAGAGACTATGGGCCTGGTCACAGGAAAAGAACTACAAAGGAACAAAGTGATTCCTTACACCCGATACCACCTCCCCCTGTGCCAATACACCATGACAACAAAAGGTTATCTTGATTGAACCCAGTGTCCCTTCAGAGCAATCTCTGGTTACTTCAACACAGATCCCACAGCAGGTGGTCACTCACGGTGCAGCATTTAACATTATTGGCCCACAGAATACATTTCACACCTAACTATACTTTATAGTTATAGAGCTGCTGCCCTCCTCCACTTTGTTGACCCACAGCTGCATATACAGACACACACTGGTCTATGTATAATACAGGTACACAATACAGCGATATCTAGATACATGAAAAACAGTCACAAAAGTGGTGCTGCAAGCTTGTGGCTTGCGCCAAACAAATCAGGCCATCCATCATAGTGATATATAGGATATGGGGTTACATTGTGTTAATGTTGAGTTATTATGTAACATGTTGACCTGGATAAAAACTATTGTGTTAATTGTATGTATTTTTGTACCTGGGAGATAATTGAGTTTGTACAGTTCCTTATTCTATTATCTCTCAGGCACAGGGAAGGAGTTTGTGTGTAATTGTATGAAGACCACCTGTTGTGTGTAAGGGGATAAATGCATGTTTTTCTCTTAAATAAACAGTTCTCTTGTTTTACCCAATACGATTGGTCTTATCCACTATATTGGTAAATTTTACAAGGTTCCAGAGGGCTAGAATCACAGTATACTGTAGCTAAATCCAGGACTAGCGGAGGATTAGAGAAGTGGCAACCAAGGGGCACTAAGAGTCCCTGCAACCCGTCACACTACCCCAGCCCATCTTTGTCTTTTTCTCTCCCCACCCCCTTTGTGTGACTCATTCTTCCTCCAGTCCCTTTGTGTCTGTCTTTCTCCCCTTCCCAACCCAGCTATGTGTCTCTTTCTTCCCCAGCTGCTCTATGTCTCTCACTGCGCCCCCAACCCCTGTGGGTGTCTCCCATCAGCTCCTGTCTCTTTTGCCCCTTCCCCAGACTCTGTCTCATGTGTTAATTCCACAGCCCCTCTGCATTGTTGTATGTGTCCTAACTCTTCTGGGTGTCTCTCCCTCAAGTCCTGGTCTGACTATTTTGCCACTTCCTCAACCCCTTTGTGTCTCTTTGTGTCCCCCAGCCCATCTGGGTGTCTCCCCCCCCCCTTCCCAAGCCCCTGTCTGTCTCTTTTTTTTTTCTTTCCCCAGCCCTTCTGTGGCTCTTGGCCCCCTCTCACAGCTCCATTTGTGTGTCTTATCCTGCCAGCACCTTGTCTCTTTCTCCCCCAGTCCCTCTATGTCACTTTGTGTCCCCCTCATCCTCTCCATGTATCTCATCTCCCCCATGTGTCTCATTCCCCCAGCCTCCCATGTGTATTAAACAAAGCAGTTTTCCTGGCACTACAGTGCCCTACTCCCTACAGTTTCCTACAGTGCCCCACTCCCTCACGCCCCTCCTCCCACGGCGCTGAAGGAGTTGAAAGCCCTTCAATCACTTACCTGAATCCAGCGATGATGTCCCCTGATGCTGGGTGAGTGCGCTGGCATTAGGATTTCCCTATAGTAAAACATTACTTAATGCTTTTTTATGGGGGAAAATGCAAAGCGTGAGGACGTCGAGCATCAGATACCGGACCAAAGGCCTATTTCAATTCTGGAAGTGGCTGTCTACCAGACAGAGGAGTTAACCCTCAGAGGTAATTATTGCAGTTTCTCAGAAACTGCAAAAATTACCACTGTAAGGTTAAGAGACATGGGACATTGCACCCAGAATGGTTGACGTTGGCGGGGGAGACCTAATGCGACCAAAGGTCCGTTACAATACGGGAAGTCCCTCTGGTAGACTAGAGGAGGAGTTAACCCTCAGAGGTAATTATTGAAGTTTCTCAGAAACTGCAATAATTGCCACTGTAGGGTTAAGAGGCATGGACATTGCATTCAGACCACTTCAATAAGCAGTGTATCTTTAATTTCTCCCCCCGCACCTCCATGTGTCTCATTTCCCTCCGAGCCCCTCTATGTGCTCATTTCCTCCATGAGTCTCATTCTCCCAGGCCCCCATGTGTCTCATACCACAAGCCCCCTAGTGTCTCATTCTCCCAGCCCCCCTATAAGTCTTATTCCACCAGTCCCCCATAAGTCTCATTCCCCCAGAACCATTTGTCCAATCCCCCAGCCCTCAATGTGCCTCATTACCCCTGTCCCACCTTTTCATTACCTCAGCCCCTCCTTGTGACTCATTCCCCAAGCCTCCCCATGTGTCAAAAAGTGTTGACTAGCAATGAGAATGTAAAAATACTCATGGCAAAAGCTAAAAGTGTTTTAGATGACCATATTTTAAAGGAATGCTATAGTCACCCAACCACTTCATCTCAATAAAGTGGTCTGGGTGCTGTGTTCTAAACTCTGCATTGTAAAACATTGTCGTTTTAAAGAAACTACAATGTTTACATTGCAGGGTTAAGTCACCCTCTAGTGGCTGACAGTGTGAAAGCTGCACTGACCAAGTAAATTGCAGTGTCGGAAGTTTCCTACAGGGAATTTAAATTTGTGCGCGGTGCTTGCCCCACATGTGCATTATATTCCCATTTCTCCTCTGTGAGTAGCATTGGATTGTATATTGGTGAAGAAGGCCATACCTTCTCTGTGATGTCATGGGATGTGGAGAGGAAGCCTGGTGCTGAAAAAAAAAAAGGAGTAAATATCTCATTTTTATTTATTTTAAACCGAACGGAGGGTGGGGGGCGGCAGAAAAGAGTGGGAAAAGGAATTCGATAGCAACATGAACACAGATTTTCTTTAAGGATTAAATAAGTTACTAAAAATATACACATTTTGTCAATTGCTACTATTTCTGAAATGTCTTTCTTTGTGGATTCACATGTAGTGTACATATGTGGGTCTTACTTCATATAAATATGTAATATTTAGGTGTGGGAGCAATAGAAATTCTTAGAAAAATCAAGCCACACCAAAAGCAAGCAGAAATGTTATGCAAACTGCTGAAGGGTGTTGAAAAGGTTAGTCTTTATAAGCTTCTTAAATATTGATCTTAGAATGAAATAAAATGCTCCTGATTTCAATTTGAAACCTAATAAATTATATTGCACAGTGCCAAACTGTAACAATGCAGTATCTCGCAACTTTCAGGGATTTAATAGTACATTATGTTTCCAAAAATAAAATAAAAAAATATGGAAATAAACAGCAGTTTCTGAATTAATATAAATTAATCTTACAGGGTTAGTCCTGCAAAATACATGGCACTAAAAGAGCATCTCGAGTCCACAGTCATTACTGAGAGTGGCCGGCAGCAGAAGTCATTAAAGGGGCACTCCACTGCGCAAATGAAAAAAAAAAAAACAATGTTTAGTAGATATAGCCCCAATGTATACATGTATGCATTTTCATGTGTGTATTCATGGGGGGTATATTGTAAAACAGCTTGCAAACCCTGTAGATCTTATGTACTGCAGTCTTCCTGGAAGAAAAATTAATTGAGAAGCCTCTGAATTGGCGCCGCGCGCACGTCTGGTCTGAGGTCTGGAAGAGCTGGTCTGAGGTCTGTGTGGGATGAGGCAGGTAAACTCAAGGGGAAAGTAGGAAGGAAACCTTCCTGGCTGGTTTTATTGACAGCCAGGGGGTGTTTCCAAGTTAATATACAAAAGTGCAGATTTCGCATAAAAATCACCACTTTTATAAACTGGGGTTAAACGAGGATGATACTCATCCAAAAAGCAATCTGAAGTGCTTTTGTGGAGTGGAGTGGTCCTTTAAGGGCTGTCAATTAAGTTACCCAGGACACGTAGGC